>NC_137006.1:27093016-27275516 GCF_032717465.1 Coenobita brevimanus
TTCCCCCTTATTATTTTTAAGTCAGCCCACACCGGCCTGCACTATTCGTGCAGAAAAATTTAAACGAACGAAAGAAACCATTCAGTAATGTCGAGGTTACTTATGGAGACGGAGTTACACTGAGAGCGATACCAGTGTATGGAGACGGAGTTACACTGAGAGCGATACCAGTGTATGGAGACGGAGTTACACTGAGAGCGATACCAGTGTAAATCTTATAAATTTCAATGACGTCCAAAAAAAAGTATCTATCAGGCTCCGAGATAAGAAAACGAAGAAAGGAAGATGATAAAAAAAAAAATCAAGACAAAGGTAGGTAACATTACCCCCGCCGCCACTGAATCTGACAAATAATTCGGACCCTTCAAGGTTTCCAGAGTGGACACGATATCACCTAGGAGTCTTATCTGGTACTGGTGATAACTTTGCAACTCTACCTACATGGGAGTTGCCTGTCATACGTAGTGATGCAAAAAATATCGTTTTTTCGTGTTTTTAACTTTTTAAATTGATTTTATTTAAACTGCGTTTATTCAAGTAACTGATGTCTAATATTCCCATTTTATTTGCTTTAATGTTATTCTCTTTGGCTAGTCATTGCAAATTACAGGTTAAGTAGGTATAACATTGTCAATGTAGTAAAGTGCTATAAAAGATGAAAAGGATTATTTGTGAGATGGGGGACCCCTAAGATCATACTTAGCCTAGGACTCCTAAAAGCCTAGGGCCGGCCCTGTTTCATTCTGTCTTCCACCATCAGACTTGTGTCTCTTCAACTCACGCTTCTGTCATTCGCATAGCTTCCCTCTCTATCCCAGCCCTCCATCTCAACCCTAGTCTCCCTTTATCACTCCCCTCCAGTCCCCCTGCACTTCAGTTACATACGGTACATTCTTCTAGTCACCCTCCCATTTTCAATTCTCTCAACATGACCACACCTTCTTGGAACTTTTAATGTTTTCCACCACATCCTCATCGAAACAACAATGCTCCTTTTGCTTCCTATTGGCTATCTCTACAAGAAATCTCTCTCTCTCTCTCTCTCTCTCTCTCTCTCTCTCTCTCTCTCTTGTTATGTGTGATCGATTATCTATCTATCTATCTATCTATCTATCTATCTATCTATCTATATATATATATATATATATATATATATATATATATATATATATATATATATATATATATATATATATATATATACCGGTATATATATAATGTTGTTTTGTGTGGTCGAGCAGATTGCTTATATTCTCGTGTATCATTCAGAGCATTTATTGTTCGCTTGTGCTGTTAACATCATACTTAGCACTTGTGTGAACAGAGAAGAGTTTTGTGAATATCAAACCATGAGGGAAAGCATCTGACCTGGCTGCATGTGGTGGTTTGTTGCTGTGTAATATCGTAAGGTGAAATTTACCAGTAGGAGTTTCTATCACTATAATATGTAGTTTTGAGCCTTTCCAATGTGTAAGCTAATGCGCACATCCGTTTCTGTAACTTTCCATAGAGTCGTTGTTGCTCTTAGAGCTACCTTCTGTGTTTGCCTATGTTAGTTTCGACCTTGCTAATGAGTTTCTGTTACGCCGTCCATGCTTCTGTGAGCTTGTTTATAAACGCCGGGCTGTCTGTTACCAAGATGGGACTTTGATGCACGGTCGTGGGGAGTATAGACGTGTTTTCTGAGCTCTCCTCTAGCTTTCAGGGCTGCCTCACTGGCATTAGTTTTGTACATAGCGCAAATAAAAGTTAGGTTAGCTAGTACCAATTTTCCTCCCAGCCCTTTAGAGATATTGTAAGTGTCTATTTCTGTTTCTTGAGAATGCCTTTGCTTACTAGCCTCTGGCGTGTACCCTCCACTGATCGCTCTGGGGTGTGAGTTACACACAGGCGCATCCTTCCGAGAGTGGTTTGAGAGGGTAATCTCAGACTATGTGTGTCTTCCCCAGGTGCTCTGTCCCTTGCTCGTTCTTCTCTTTCTTCCCACTTCCCCTCACGGGGGAAGTGGTTACTATGACAGACACCCCTGCTGCCTCTACCCCCTTCAGGGAGGGAGGTGGTCCTGACGACTATAGGAATGACCAGACTGATCACCCCCAGATTGACGGACGCCAGACTCGATCTCCGCTTGACATTTCCATTGACAATGCGACCTACGTCACTATCCGTGCCCTAGATTCCGCTCCCCTGTCCAGTCTCAAGGTCTTCCTTATCAAGAAGGTGATTGACCATTGTGAGGAGAGGTGGAACAAGTGAAAAAACTTGCTAACGGAGATCTGGTCAAAACTGTTAACTTGGCACAGGTGAAAGATTTGTTGAAACTGCGTAAATTCCACTGTTACGATGTTGAAGCGAAAATCCCAGTCTCCATGAATTCTTGCAAGGGTATTGTTACTTGCAGGGATCTCATGGTGATAAGCGAGGACGAAATCGTAGGTGAATTGGCGCAGCAAGATGTAATTGATGCTAAATTCATTATTCGTTATTTGGAAGGCACAAGGACGAAGTCAGCAACTATTATCTTGACGTTTGGCAAAGTTTCTCTCTCTAGTTATGTCAAAGTTGGTTACGAAATCATTCACGTTCGGCCATACATCTCCAACCCTTTGCGTATCTTGAAATGCCAGCTGTATGGGCATGGTGCCAAGACTTGTCGGGCTTTCCAGCCAGTGTGCAGCAAGTGTGCAAGCCAGGGTCATGATGCGGAACGTTGCATATCCGAGACAGTATGTTGCTTTCACTGCAAGGGTACTCACTCCACTTCCTCTAGGGATTGTCCCAAGTGGAAGAAGGAGAAGGAGGTCTGCACAGTGAAGGCAACTGAGGGTTTTTCCGTCTACGAAGCTAGGAAAAAGGTGAACGAGTTGCATGCAACTCCCACGCCGAATAGGTCCTATACTTCGGCGGTTATGTCCCGTCCTGTGATGTGCTCTGTTGAGATGCAAACTGACTTTCTCCTACTCCCTCCTGCCACTCACAGTACCTCTCCATCTTGGCCTCCTGTCCACTCTAGCTCTCTCACAGACATCCCTAAGGCTTCCACATATTCTCAGGCTGCTGCTGTCTGTCCATCAGGACGGCCTAAACCGAAGTCTGACGAGCCTAGTAAGAGTAACATGACCACCCTCAAAAAACAGTCACGTCCTCATGTTCTTCCGGTTCCTACTCCAGCGAGGGAGAGAAAGGTTAGCTCTTCCTTGGGGGAGTCTGGGAGCCTAGTTATTGATGAAAATATGGAGGTTTCCGTAAACAAGCACCAGGATAGGTCCCCCGGTAGTCGCTCGCCTGTTGGCGGGCGGCAAAAAAAGACTAAGCACATTGGCCCCCAACGTAAATCTTAAACCGTTGCATTCACTATATTATAGTGGAATTGTAGAGGTGTTGGGAATAAATTACAAAATATAGCAATCTTGCTTTTTATACACAGGCCAGATGTTGTTTGTTTACAGGAGATGCACCTGGAGGATCATCCTGATCATCCACAGTTCAAACACTACCACTCATATAGAAGATATGAAGGTCACGGAGATGCCATATACACACACAAATCACACCCACAACCGGAAGTGATTCTAAATTCTACTCTGGAAGCTGTCATGTGCGGAGTAAAATTTAATAACAAGTATCTGTCTATTTGCTCTCTGTAATGTCCTCCACATGGTCTCATTGATAGTGATGCTTTAAATTCACTATTTGAACATCTTCCTGGGAATAAGTTACTGTTGGGCGACTTTAACGCCCACCACAATCAAAGGGGTAGATTGAGGATCGATGGTTGTGGGGAGCAAGTAGCCGACCTAATACAGTACTACAATCCAACCTCTGTCTTCTGAACGATGGTAGAGCGACTCGTGTAGATGATCGTACTGGTAACTTTTTGGCCATTGACTTATTTTTGGCCTCCCCTGGTATACATCAAGATTTCTCGTGGGACCCTTATGATGATTCCTTGGGAAGTGATCATTTACCCATCCGTCTTTCCTATACACTCGACATCGTTTCAGACCCTCCACCCCCAAAATTTAACTATAAGAAAGCAGACTGGGGCTCCTTCTCAAGGACTGCCTATTTAGATATATTTGGGGAGACCATAGATGTTAAGGTCGAAAAGGTAACTAATTCCATAACACATGTAGCTGAGGCTGCTATTCCCAAGACTTCTACAGTGCATGCGAAATATAGAGCACATTGGTGGATGCCGGCTTGCCGACAAGCATTAAGGAAACGCAATAGGAGATACAAGATTTTTGATAGTCAGCCCACTTAAGAAAATTTTATTGTATACAAACAGGCACGGGCTGAGGCAAGGACAATAATAAGAAGGGCCAAACGTGACTCCTGGCGGTCCTTTGTGTCCACGGTGAATCAATCGACTCCACTCAGTACAGTCTGGTCCACTATTAAAATAATAAATAATAAAGGCCCATACATCCCTGTGACCACCGTGCAGGATAATAATAACATCTATGATGATCCCGTGGACGTTGCTAACATCCTCGCCAGGAGTTTTTCTCATATAAGTAGCTCAGCCAATTATGACCAGCGTTTCCAACATCATAAACGTACAGCTGAGCTACAGATAATAGACTTTGCCACAGAAGACGTAAACTCCCCGAACAACCAAGAGTTTATGCTTGATGAACTGCTTCTTGCCCTTAAATCCTGTAAAGACACCAGCCCTGGACAAGACACCATCACGTACGGTATGATCCAGCATGTTAATCAGGACAACCTGCTTAAGATGTTAGCATTGTACAATGAGATTTGGGCGTCTCGAATGTTCCCAAACTCATGGCACCTTGCGCACGTCATACTGATACCCAAAGAGGCTGGTCGTCTTATGAATCACACTTCATTTCGTCCTATTGTGATGACTTCTTGTCTGTGTAAGGTCATGGAACGAATGGTAAACAATAGGCTTCTTTTTGTTTTAGATTCGAAGAATTTGTTAAATGATCAACAGTGTGGCTTCCGTAAATAAAGAAGTTCACTAGATCATTTAATGACTTTGGAGCATTATATTTCAGAGGCGTTTGCCAATAAAGAATTCATGATAGGGGTGTTCTTGGACATCCATAAAGCCTATGATATGGCATGGCGACACGGTATACTGATGGAAATCAATGCTTATGGTTTAACCCGCGCCGTCCCGAGGACGTACTTCCATGTCCTCACGTTTTGTCACAGCTAATCCCGAGGACGTACTTCAACGTCCTGCAATTGCAAGGTTCATAATTTCCACAATTTTCAATTTTCGCGAGTCATTTTTGGTACGTATACACGGGACACCTGCCTCAACAAGATGCCAGGCAGAGACAATGCCTTACCCAGCATGACCTCCTCCCCCCCCTGCATGCCCTTTTCTCAGCAATTCACCTGTTATCAGTGACCTGGCCAGTATAGCCATGTCATGCCACGGTACGAAATTCAGGGCCAGAGTGATTCCCCAATCAATGACAATGTGGAGGACAAACTTTACATAGCATTAGAGGAAGAAACAGTTAGAAATGATGATCAGGTAATGTGGCAAAAAAAGGTCAGGTATTAGTGAGTGAAACAATGCTTATAATGCCTATATTACTGCTTGAAAACCAATATACTTTTGTACTACATATAAATTCGTAACAGTAAATAAATAAATACCGTTTATGAGTGGTATGAAATAGTTATCCTCCCATAGAACTCGTTTTCTTTGGTGCCAGCCTGATAGAAAACCCAGTAAAGTAAGGAGGCTCTCCCACCTGTAATGAGTATTTTAAACCTCAGGTGAGCGATTTCTCTATGAATTTTCGATGTTTCTCACCAAAAGCGAAAGTTTTAGCAAAAAAAAAAAAGGTCGAAAATTGCCCGGGATTGGGGGGTACCAGTGGTCGAAAAGTGGCCGGGACGGGGCGGGTTAAGATGAAAATTGCCTATTTTTATTTCAAATTTCTTAAGGGACAGGACTTTCTCTGTCAAATTGTCCTGTAACGTAACATCGGATATATTTATCCAGGAAAATGGGGTGCCGCAGGGAAGTGTGCTTAGTCCCACTTTATTTGGTATTATGATCAATGATATTCTGTCATCAGCTCCCATCCCAAGGAATCTTAAAAACTCGTTTTACGCTGAAGATTGTGCAATATGGCACCCTTCCCATAGTGCACAATTTTCGGCTGGGCGGATTCAAGCAGCCCTTGACTCCGTCCACCAATGGGCCTTGCAGTGGGGATTTAGGTTTTCCGTCCTTAAGTGTGCCCCTGTAGTTTTTACTACTCGTAACATCCCTGATTTGTGTTTATTTTTGGATAACCAAGCGGTACCTTTTCAAAATTCTGTAAAGTTTTTGGGCCTCCACTTTGATGGCAGATAAAATTTTAAACTTCATGTTAATAACTTGCTTGCTCGTTGTGAAAAACCATTAAATGTCCTCAAGTACCTAGCAGGTACTACATGAGCTGCCGACAGAAAATCTTTATTAATGGTGTATAAGTCCCTTATTCGATCAAAGCTCGACTATGGTGCACAGGTGTATGGCTCGGCATGCAATGCCATGTTGAATAGGTTGGATGTGTCGCAGAATAAATGTTTGCGAATCTGGAGCAATCCGGTGTACCTGCGTAGCTTGTATTGAAGTGGAGACGAATGTGCCTCCCCTCCATATTCGCCGTGATCACCTGGCCCTTTCATATGGCGTATGAACATCAAGGAAACGTAATATCGACAATGTGGCCTGTACCCCCCTGCGTCAATACCACCATCTTATGTGGGGGGTGCATTGGCCACTTGCCGTTCGCCTCCACTTACTGACTCAGGAGCTTGGTGTGGACCTCAGTGACTGTGACAAGTTGGTGTTAAAAAATATAGCGCCCTGGGAGACACCCGGCTTTACTGTGGATGTATCATGGCTCCCAGCACCAAAGGCCAAGGCGCCGGAGGCGGAGGTCCACCACTTGTTTCGTAATATCATTGTTCATCACTTGGGGTCCCACCAATTGTACACCGACGGTTCCAAGTCAAGTGAATGTGTGGGTGGTAGTGTATGGTCGACCGAATGTGCCCTCAGGTATCGGCTGCCGACTCATGCATCTGTGTTTATCTCTGAACTTTTTGCTATTGACAAAGCCATAGACTATGCTCTCAGTTCTAGGCATGACTCATTTGTCATATTTTCAGACTCGAAATCAGCCCTTCAGGTGATTGCTTCTTGCACTATGGATTCTAATGAGATCCAGGGCCACATTGTTAATAAACTGCATTCATGCAACAAGTCTTTCATGCTGATCTGGGTGCCTGGTCATTGTCGTATTTACAGCAATGAGCAGGCTGACTTACTTGCAAAGTTGGCTGTACAGCTCGAGAAGACTTGGGACGTTCCTCGTGATCTGTGGTCGAGTCTCTATCTCGGAAAGAAATCAATAAATCTTCTGTGGCAAGGCCAGTGGACCATACTAAATATTCCAACATGCAAGCCATACCTGGGCGACTGGGACACTGCCAACTGTCCCAATTGCCTGGAAGAAAAAGTGTTGGCTCGTTTGCGGCTTAATGCCACCATCCTAACGCACATGAAACTTTATATGGCAAGACGGTTCCCAGCACACTGTGACACCTGTGATGCGGTGTTATCTATCAGTCATATCATCCTGCACTGTCGGCGATTTATTCGTGAACGCACTTCACTTGTAAATTACTGTGGCGCAGCAGACGTCCCCTTCACCCTTTCCACCATCCTGGGTGATGGGGATATTGTTATGACTGATAAATTAATGGTTTTCTTGGGAAAGACCAGACCGATCAGAGTGATGTGACTTTTTTACTGTATGGTTATGGTTTTTATCGACTGTAAATATGTATATATTGTCCTGTTAATTAGGGCTGACAGTTGACATATTTTAAATAGTTCCTCCTTCCCACTGATCTATTTCTAATATTGATGTCCCCTACACTAAGCCAAGTTCCTCGCCTGACAGTCACCAGCTGATGGGTGCAAGTGTGCAATATAGAAAGGTATTGGGCACTTGCAGTCCGTGGTGGTCTGTTGGGCGAGGTACTTCACTTTTTTGTACAAATTATGTAGATACATTATACCATCTTGTTCAAGTTGTGCTAATTAGGGCCGACAGCTGACATATATGAAAATGTTCCTGACTCGTCTGATTCCCTATCATATATTGATGTCCCCTATATTAGATTGTGCTTCGACTGACACTCAGCAGGTGATGAGTGCAGGTCTGTAATGTAGAAAGGCATTACATATCTGCGGTCGATGGTGTTCTCTTGGTCGAGGCTTTTTTACCGTTAATGTAGGTCTAGATATTTGTCTCTAGGATTTAGTACAGGTTAGCGATTTGTCTATTAGGTGATTAGTTTTAGGGTCTTTAGATTAGGTATTTTTGTTTATAAATAATGCAAGGTTAAAAAATATAAAAATAAAATAATAATAAAAATAAAAATATAAAAAAAACAATAAAATAAAAATTATATATATATATATATATATATATATATATATATATATATATATATATATATATATATGTATGTGCGCATGAAAGTGTGTTTGTTTATATGCATGGTTGTGTGTGTGTGTATATATATATATATATATATATATATATATATATATATATATATGGCCTTAATGACCAGGGGTTTAGGCCCCAATGGTCGATAGGCCTCAAAAAAAAAAAAAAAAAAAAAAAAAAGTTGCCAAGTGGATGCAGTGGCAGGTGTCTTGGTTTGCTCTGGGACATTTTGTATATAGTAATATATACAATCTTGGGGAGAGAAAACTCCTACCAGGAGCGTCCCCTTTGAGAGGAATGCTTGACAGGGCTGCCTCGAATATATTGGATAAGAAGCCGTGGATCAAACCGTGGAAGAGGAATGGGGCCCTCACCACATAATAACCCAAAAAATAACCATGGAGCAAATTCAAGAGAGGAGAAACGATAACGAACTTAATGGTGGCTATGCAATAGCAGCTGCTGCCTCGTCTGGTCGGCAAGGGTACGTGCGACAGGTGTCTACCGATCGTTATCAAACAACTGTATGCATCAAGGAGAAAATGAAGATATGTACTTGGAATGTGCACACATTGTTTCAGGCATAAAGATATTACAACTTGATAAAGGAGATGAAAAGAATGAAATTAGATATCGTGGGAGTGAGTGAGGTGGGATGGACTGATGTGGGTGAGTGGTTGAGTGATGGAATAAGATATATATATATAGTGGAGGAGAGGAGCATCAACGGGATGTAGGACTGATGATGGCACCAAGGATGGCTAACTGCATATTGGGATATTGGGCAGTATCAGACAGAAGTCTGTTGGTGCAATTAGCAGGAATGCCCATTAATGTAAATATTATCCAAGTGTACGCTCCAACTGGAGATCATTTGGATGAAGAGGTGGAAGAGTTCTGTGACAAATGAAGACAGGATAAGAGGCAATGTAAACCACATGAGATAACAATCGTTATGGGTGACTTAAATGCCAAAATAGGATTGGGCAGATAAGAGGATGTAGTAGGACCGTTTAGTTTGGGAAAAAAGGAATGAGAGGGGTGATAGATGGCTGGAATGGTGCTGTATGGAGAGCTAAGTTATTATGAACTCATTCTTCCAGGATCACCCCAGGCGGCTATGGACATAGAAAAGTCCAGGAGGGCAAGTGAAAAACCAGATTGACTACATAACAATCAACAAGAGATTCAGAAATGCCCTGACCCAGTGCAGAACCTATCCTGGTGCAGAATGTGGACAAATAGGCGACCATGTTCCACTGGCAGCCGAATTAAGAGTCAGAATAAAAAAGGTGAAGAAGAAACAACAACAGCCAAGAAGAGACTGGAGTGTGTTACAAGGGGAGGAGGTTAAGGCAGCCTTCGAAGTAGTAAGAAATAGGTATGAAATGTTGGAAGATGATACTGAGGGAGGTGAAGAAGTTGAGAGAGACTGGAAAAATATACGGACTGTATCGCTGGGAACAGTGGAGAAAATGGTGCCAGAGGATAGGAGAGCAAAGCAGAGGTGGATGACGGAGGAAATTCTGACTCTGATGGAAGTGAGAAGATGCTGTAAACGGAATCGATGGAGATATGAATAACTGGATAGAGAAATGAAGAGGAAATGTCGTGAGAGAAAGGAGGAATGGTGGAATCAACAGTGACAAGAAATGGAGCAACTTGACCGGATGCACTTGCAACGTAGGATGTATAGGAAATTGAACGAGATCACTGGTAAGAGGAACTCAACAAGAAGCTCAACAATAAGAGATAAACAAGGATATGTACTGATGGAATATCAGAGGTTTTGGAAAGATGGGAAGAATATGTAAAGGAATTGTATGACGATGGAAGAGGTGAGAGACCTGAGATCGTGGGAGAATTGGAAGGACCATCCATCTTACAAGAGGAAATAGAAGAAGCAATCAAAGGTATGAGACAAGGAAAATCTGTTGAAGAAGATCAAGTTTCAGTTGAAATGGTGGAGGCAGGTGGGGATTACATCAAGAAAAAGATAACCGATATGGCCAACCGCATCTATGATACGGGTTATATTCCAGAAATGACTAGGGAATCAGTGTTTATAGCTATCCCCAAGAAAGAATGAACAAAAGAGTGTGAACAACATAGGACAATAAGTATAATGAACCAGATAGGTAAGATCATTTTAAGAGTGATAAGAAATAGAATACATAGAAAGGTTGACAGTTATGTGTCTGAAGAACAATATGGGTTTAGAAAAGGAAAAAGAACAATAATTGCCATTTTCTCATTGAGAATTATATTAGAAAGAGCGATATAAATGCAAAAGGATGTTTATATGTGCTTCATCGATTTTGAAAAAGCTTTTGATACAGTGCAGCATGAGCAAATAATAAACATGGTACAAGAAATTGGTGTGGATGGAAAAGACATCAGATTAATTACTAATCTTTATTGGGATCAAAACGCAGCAATGAGAATAGAAGAGCAGAAGACAGATTGGGTTGACATATGGAGAGAAGTGAGGCAGGGATGTGTCCTGTCTCCAGATTTATTTTCCCTGTATGGACAAAAGTGTATGGCAGATTTGGAAGAACTGGCTGGAATAAGTATTGGAGGACGGAATATGAATAATATTAGATATGCAGATGACACAGTTTTGGTGGCTGATTCGGAAGAAAAGTTGCAGAGGTTGGTAGATGCGTTACATGAAGCATGTCTGAGGAGAGGCCTGAAGGTTAATCAAAAGAAGACGAAGACAATGGGAGTAACCAAGAGAAGAGAGCTGTTGAGAGTGGGCATAAATGTGCAGGGAATACGAGTAAAGCAGACAGACACTTTTAAATATCTAGGAACTCTGATCTCTGAGAATTCGAAATGCGAAAAAGTGATAAGAAGGAGAATAGCAAGTGCAAAATCTGCCTTCAGGACATTAAATGGGCTTTTAACTAGCATGAGTATGAGTTTGGAGATAAGAATAAGGATGTTAAAATGTTTCGTGTGGTCAATATTGCTTTATGAATGCGAAACATGGTCGATAACCCAAAAGATGAAAAAGAATCTAGAAGCTGTGGAATGTGGTTTATAAGAAGAATGTTAAGAATTCCTTGGATAGATCGGGTCACAAACGAGGATGTATTAAGAAGAGCGGGTACTGGAAGAAGTTTACTGAAGTGTATCAAAAGAAGACAGTTGAAGTTCTCAGGCCATGTCATACGGGACAAAGGCTTTGAGAGTGACTGTCTATTGGGAAGAGTGGAGGGTACTAGGGCAAGAGGCAGACAAAGACTTAAGTACATGGACAGTCTCCTGGATGATATAGACGGAAGATGGAGTGTGGCGAATATTGTGAGAGTGACGCATGGGAGAAAGGTAAGGTAAGGTAGGTATATACAAAACGTCCCAGTATATTTGCCACAAGTGAGATAATGTTTATTAATTAAGAGTGCCAGCACATGATGTACTTATTAGGCTGTACTTAATGATATTGCTGTTATTCCTAAGAACTGCTATTTTAGAGTCATTCCAGTTACTCTTGCTAATGTCACCTATTTTATTCAAGTGTCAAGAGTCTCTATCTTTCATTTTTTAGTCTTAGTTGCTCCCCAGTAGTTTTACAACCCAGGGGCTAGTTTCAGTGTTCTGGTTTATTACTGATGTTTGGAACTTTTGGATAATTTCTGCAAATCTTAGTTTGACAATCCTTTTCGAGAGTGTTTGATTTTATTGCTGTAGTTTTATGTTAGTGTTAAGTAAACTAAGTTTAGCCTAAATTGCCTCTTCATTCCCCTCCTTCCTCCCTCATGTGTCTAAGGAGAGATGAGAAAGCAATGAGGGAACCCGTTTTAGAATGAGAACAACAAACTTTATTAATTTCTTACAAAATTCATCAAATGTCGTGCAAGTGTCAAAGTAACCGGACTGCAATCCAGCTCCCACTCATGATTTGCCATGATGTAATCTTCCTTTGAGAAATGAGATCTTTAACCTCTTAACCGCGGGGAGTCACTTTCGTGATGCTCGGGTGCAATGGGTCATACTGTGGGGCGTCATTTTTGTGATTCTGTGTTATTTTGAATTCGCCCGGGCTTTCAAGTGGTGACTTGTATCATCTGTCAGTACTGCCAGTGTCCGACAATAGTCAGCGCTGCTAATGTCATCTGTACTCCCATCCGTTGTTGACAATTTAGCCATTTTTCCCCATTCTTGACTCCCCTCCCTACCTCCCCTCCATTACCCTCTCCTCCTGTCTGCCCAGCCGAGCTGCGCTACGTAGATGTTGCCCGGATTTTTCCACTGATTTCATCCACTGAAATGAGCCCTATGCCCTATTCTTATACGAAATAATATATATAAACAAGAAAAAAAGGTAATTGATAGTGCCATACACCCAGAATTGGCTAATTATCATCTGACAGCACCCCAAGTGCACTCGTTTGCTAATTTTCCCTGCTTATTTCCCCTTGAAATATGCCGAATGACCTTTTCTCATAATAAAAATATATATAAGAAAGGAATGGAGAAGCCCAAGTGATATTTACATTCACCTGGAACTACCTATTTTATTATGTATTGTCTTGATTTCCTGTCAATCATTTCAGCGCATATAAATTAGCAGCTGTTACCACACTGACATTGTCAACCCTTAGCTGCCCATATACACCACGTCATTCAGTTTACTGTCGTCTTTCGAGGTGAAACCATCTCGGATAAGCGCCCCTCCATTACCGCCACTTCTGAACCCATTGCAAAGGGCCCTGTGACCTCTATCCCTACTAAACCTCGTGTGGGAAGGGGTAAAGGACTAAGTGACTCTGCAGTTGAACGTGAACTGGCTGATTTATCAATGATAATGATGGACAGTGACTACAATCTTTCTGGTGAATCATGTGATGAGCCTGTGGAGGAAATGGTGACAGAAACTCCAAATACGAGTGCTTCAGTGTCCCAAGTTCGTCCTGGCCCAAGGGAAAGGAGCCCTTAGTGCAGCAAGGGAAGGATTTTGGAAAGGGAATGAAGAGGAGGCGGGTTAGCCCCAGAACAATGGCCCCGTGTGACCCAGCCCGCCATAAGTCCCGAGGTGAATCACTCTCCCAGCCCCACTTCACTAAAATCTTCCACCTCTTCAGCCGATATTTCTCATGAGACTTCGTTGTTGGAGTCTCCACTAGCACCTACAGTGAAGGCAGGCCATAGGGGACGAGGTAAATCCCTTACTCGTCGTAAAAGTTGAGTTGTTTCTGGAGTAAGGGCTGCTAGTGGTACACGGCAAGCTAGGGTCAGTTGGAGTGACCTTGAAACAGCACAGTCTGCCTCACAACCGGCCTCATCCACCCTCACCCAGCCTACACCGCCATGAGAGGAAACTCTGGATGACTTCGTGTGGACAGAAGGTTCCTATTTCGTTCCGGAACAACTCCACTTTGATGAGAGTTCCTCAGGGATACAGCCTACCTTCACTCTTGATAAGGATGCTGAGTGTGTGGACTACCTTTTGGCCTTCCTTGATGATGAAGTCATGCAGCACATATGTGATGAGATCAACAGGTTCGAGTCACAATGTGCTGCAAATGGTGCAGGTACAGAGAAAATGCAACAGTGGACCGTGTTTGGCATGCAGGAACTGTATGTGTTCTTCACCCTCATGATTCTCATACCTCATTCACGGAAGCATGAGTTAGAAGATTACTTGTCCATGGACCCTTTACTACCATCACCCACCTTCAATAAGTACATGGCCAGAGATCGGTTCCGTAACATCATGGGAAACCTGCACTTCACTAACAACGATGTACCTTCCCAGACTGACCCACTCTGGAAGATCCGGGAGATTCTGAACAGAATGAAGGATAAATTTATGTCATTTTTCCACCCATTTCAGAAGATTGTCATAGATAAATCCTTGGTTCTGTTCAGAGGACGTCTGAGGTTCGTACAGTACATTCCAAGCAAACATCATCGGTTTGGCATAAAGTTCTTTGTACTGTGCGACTGTAAGATGGGGTACATCCTTGACTTCATCATCTATTCAGCCAGCACTGTCGATCTGGACAAAACACACCCCGTTGGCTTCTTAGACTGTGTAGTGAAAGTGCTGCTTGAAAGGTATTTTGGTGGGAATCATGTGCTGTATACTGACAACTATTATACAGCACCGAAACTTGCTAGATACCTTTCAAAGTACGGCATCAGCTCCTGCAGCACTGTCAAGAGGAATCATGCCCAATTCCCCAAATTCCTTGAGGTAGGAACTTCACAGCGGGGAGATGTGAACCTACGCAAGTCGAGAAGATGCTAGCAATACGGTGGCATTATAAGAGGGTTGTGCACATGCTTACCACCATACACAAGGGGTAACTGAAAGATAGTGGAAAGGTCGACCATAGGATGGGTGAACCTGTGATGAAACCTGATGCTGCCATCAGCTATAATATCAACATGCGGCTGGTGGACAAGTCCAACATGATGATTGGAGAGATCGACTGCCTCAGGAAGAATGCTAGGTGCCACAGGAAAGTGTTTCTGCATGTCATTGACGTGACGATGCTGAACACCTTGATCCTGTACAAGATGAAGGTAAAGCCACCCAAGTCCTTCTCCCTGAGGTTGTTCGCCAGGACCTGTGTTCAGCAGCTGCTTGAGAGATATGGTAGGGTGACAGCAGCAGCTCCAAGGCGCCATACTGTAAGACTTCCCGATGAACTTGAGCAGAGGGCGTACATGGATCGGCACAGACTGGTGCAAATGCCTGCCACTACGAAGAGGAAGGCTGCGATCCGCAGGTGCCAGGTGTGTGCACATACCACCCGACGCACACCTGAGTACAAACACACCTCTTGGCAGTGCGCTGAGTGCCAGGTTCCTGCTTCTTTGATTACCACAGCCTGAAGTATTTCTAATATAGTGCAAGTGGAAATGTTAACAATGTGTAAATAGCAAGTGAAAGCAATGGATGTAAATATAATTGAACAGTGGAAAATAGTTTTATAAATTACTGCAAGTGACACTGCATAACAAAGTGTAGATAAAATCTATCTATCTATATACTTAGGCTGCTTCCCCCAAGGAAAGGCGGGTAGCAGTGACAGGACGACACACTCCCCATTTACTCATCCATTCAAACACGTTCATTCACATCTTAGCCCCAAAGGGGAGAACGGACAGATCCTCACCGCACCACACCGCACAAGGGTCAACTGCATAATGCAATCAGTGACATCTGCAGCAGGACCCGACAGCAGAGCTGGTTTACCCCTGCCCCATCATAACAGACCCATCCCCTTACTCGCACCCTACCTGACTAGCTGATCAGACCAAATGCGGGAGAATATCCCCTCAGGGTTGTGTCATCACTTATTCATTCACAATTTCTCTCCATTTACTTCTGTCACGCACAGCCACTCTTCCTTCCTCAACAGACATCCCTCTCACATCCAGCGCTCTCTTCACACTGTCCATCCATCCTATTCGTGGTCTTCCTCTCAGCCTTACACCTCTCACATCAGATCTAGTTATCTTTTTCACCAATTGCTCATTATCCATTCTCTCCATATGCCCAAACCATCGCAACACCTTCTGCTCAACTCTACCAGCCATCTCCCGAACAACTCCAGTTCTCCTTCGCACTTCACCATTTCGCACCCGATCCATACACATCACTCCACACATACTCCTCAGACACCTCATCTCCATTACATTCAAACTTTTCCTCTCTGCTACACCCATATTCCATGTTTCAGCCCCATATAATGCAGTCGGTACCACAACACCCTCATACAACCTTCTCTTTACATCCATTCTAAGCGAACGACATCTAAACACTTTTTTCATTCCTCCCAGCACCTTTCCTACTTCATTTATTCTAAACTTCACTTCCACATCTATTCTTCCATCCACAGCAACATGTGACACTAGATATTTAAAACACTCTACCTCCTCAAGCAACTCGCCATTCAAAACTATATTCATCCTCCTACTATCTACCAACCTCATGCACTTCATCACTTTACTCTTATTCTCATTTACTTCAATTTCCTCCTTTCACACACCCTTCCAAACTCCTCTACCAACTGTCTCAATCTCTTCTCTGAATCAGCCACCAGTGCAATATCATCTGCAAACAGCAGCTGCTTCAGATTCCACTCTCCACCATCAACATTCACCAGACTCAGACCTCCACCTAAAACTCTTGCATTCACCTCCCTTACAACACCATCCATGTAAATATTAAACAACCAAGGCGACATCACACGTCCCTGTCGCAGCCCCACTCTCACGGGAAACCAATCACTCACAGCATTCACCACTCTTACACACGCTCTACTATTTACATAAAAACTTTTCACCCTTTTTAGTGGTGCAAGAAAAGGAAGTGAATGGTGGTGCCAGGAAGTAAGTATGGCTGTGGCTGAGAAGAGACGTGCATATGAAGTGTGGCTGCAGAGGAAGGATGAGATGTCATAAATTTATGAAAGGTGTAAGGAAAAGAGGAATAAGGCGAGGAGGGCTGTGCGTGATGCTAAAGTGGCAGCAGATGAGAGGTGGGGTAGGCGGCTGACAGAGAATTTTCAACAGAATAAGAAAATGTTTTGGAAGGAGGTGAAAAGGGTGCGAAAGGGAGAGTCTGGGAAGGAAGAACGAGTAATAGCAGAGGATGGAAGGATGTTAACTGAGATGGATGCAGTAAGGAAGAGATGGGCAGAGTATTTTGAAAGATTCTTAAATGCAGAGGAGGAAAGGGTGGCTGAGATTGTGGTGGATGGAAGGGTGCAAGGAATAAATGTGTTGGGAGAGTTGAATGTTACTTTGATCACGAAGGAGGAAGTGGAGAAGGCAGTAAAGGAGATGAAAACAGGGAAAGCTGCAGATATGGATGGGTGTGCTGTGGAATGCCTGAAGGGTGGTGGGGTGACTATTGTTGATTGGTTAGTAAGAATGTTAAACGTGTGCTTTGTGAAAGGTATGGTGCCAGTTGACTGAGTAAGTGCTTGTGTGGTCCCGTTGTATAAAGGCAAGGGTGATAAGACTAGTATGAATGTACTAGTTTTAGGGGTATAAGTCTGTTGAGTGTTGTAGGTAAGGTTTACGGTAGAGTGTTAATTATGAGAGTCAGAGAGGGTACAGAGGGAGTGATTGGTGATGAGCAGTGTGGCTTTAGGAGAGGGAGGGGATGCGTGGATCAGGTGTTTGCTGTGAGACAAGTGTGTGAAAAGTATTTAGCGAAAGGCAAGGATGTGTTTTGGGCATTCATGGATTTAGAGAAAGTGTATGATAGAATTGATAGGGAGGCTTTGTGGACTGTTTTAAGATTGTATGGACTTCATGGTAAATAAAATTGAATTGTAATAATGTAAATAAAATAGAAAATGTAAACAGAAGTGTAAATAATTAATAATGTAAGACTATGAGTACAAATATTTGGAGTAGTAATGACAGTGAAAGTGAAAGCTTCGCTATCTACGCTAGTTTACTGAACTAGAAAGTGAATGTCTGGAGTGAAAATAAACTACTATTACGAAAGGAAACTTATGGATAAATACTGGATATATACATAAGTGTAATTAAGTACTAGGAATATAAAGCGTGAGGGTGCTTATGAATATTAAATGACAGAATACCAGCGGGGAACGAGCGTGGGTGGTAAGCTCGTACGCACTCGTAATATACAATGTTTTCACAGCGTTTTTTTTTTTTTTTTAGTATGGATTCCAAACTACTTGAAATTCATAGAATAGTGTTTCTAGTGTTATTTTCAGGCAGTGGTAAACATATTACAGGGTGTCGGGAAGTGTAAAGTGGAGACTTCGTTACCCAAATTCAGAAGTCTCCACAAGTCCTACAGTAGTCGACGAAGGCTCAATAAACATCCCAGGAGAAAGCGGAAGGTATGTGCCATAAGCAAATTTAATTATAATATTCTAGGACTAATAACTGATTTTTGGCAAATATTTTTAAAAAGTCAGTCTGAGCGTGATTATCCCCGCGGGATGAGCACGGACCGCTTCCGACATCCCTGCGGTTAACCCCTTCATGGCCACCGGCGTTGAATGACGTTTAGCCAATCAATGGCCACAGGCGTTGTTTGAGCGCGGCCTATAAAACTGCAAAAATTTTTGGGAAGTGAACGAACGTTCTGAACGTCTTCACACTGACCTACACTACACTCCCATACACCTCATCAAGCAGTTCAAAACCTGCTGCTGTGATGAGTGGATTTTCGACTTTTTCACTCCTATCCATGTCTAAACAAGCACAACTACACCCATTATCTCGACCCAGGCAGAACAGCAATATATATATATTGCGAAAATAACAAGGTATAATGATAAAGATGAACGTAAAATGATAAGGAAAGATGAACATGTTATTACAGAAAAAATACGTTTTCCTCCATCTGTAAACTTATTTATTTCTGCTTTGTATCTATATTCGTAATAATTAGACTTCTGAAACTGTATTACGATTCTATTTTTAGCCATGCTCGTGGTGTGGGAGCTCGAAGTTGCGACTCAACCTACACATTGCTAATCGAATCTGACCCTCCACTTTATTCTCCTGTGGCAGAGTCTAACCTTGGAGGACGTGCAGTTTTCTCATGTAGGACCCAAAATTCAACTCTTTCGCTCCCTTTTTCAAGCATGGGCGCAACGATAACTTAAAAAATAACTCGAAACTACCATAAACATATTTTATATCAAAAACGTGAAAAAGTATTCATAATTTTTTTCCCAGCCATTCCTAACAGATTATGTACTGAAATCATTCGATATCATCATATCTCATATATGCACATTTCAGCACCATTCGTATTGTTTTGGGAGGTAAAAAAAAAAATAATAACACCTGGCCAGTTGCGTTGTGGCAGTACCCCTGGGCGGCGGTTATAGGTTGCCGATATTTCTGCAACTTCCGCGCTCCATTGCAAGCAATAAAATGCGTCTAGGAAACTGGGATTTGCACTGTTAGGTGCATCTGAACTTTCTCTTCAATATGGGAAGAAAAAAAAAATCAATTTTCGAGACTTCAAAAAATGGCCTCGGTGTCGGCCTGGCGTGCACGGAAAATTCTGGGCCTTTGGCCATGGAGGGGTTAAGGGGTTAATCGTTCGGTATTTAACTGCCGATTATTGAGGTCAGTGTTGACTTCTCAGAGGAAATCAAAGATAAATATGGAACTGTCCTCAGCACCGAATTTTGGGTGGTTCATATCACCCAAGAAAATGGACTGTGCATGGGGGGGCTTGGTTGGCCATCATGGCGAAAGACAGAGGTTGCAAAGATATAGGAGTGGCAATAACTGAATGGAGAATGTGTGGGATTAGCGGCAGGCAAGGCAGTTGTGGTGGTGTGCGACGTGTTGGCAGTGGTGTAGTGGTAACAGAAAGAGAAGAATGAGGCAGTGATGAACATGGCTGAAGTTCCAGAGAATCAGTTGGGGAAGAAGGAGTAAGGGAATCTGGATTAACCCCTCCATGGCCGCTGGTGTCAAATGACTTATAGCTAAGAAATGGCCGCAGGCATTGTTTAGGTGCTGCATATAAAAAACGGCAAAAATTTTTGGGAAGTGAACGAACGTTCTGAACGTCTTCAGACTGACCTACAATACACTCCCGTGCACCTCATCAACCAGTTCAGAGCCTGCTGATGAGATGAGTGGATTATCAATTTTTTCGCTCCTGGCCATGACTAAACAAGCACAACTACGCCCATTATCTCGACCCAGGCAGAAAATATCATCTTTGTTCTCTCTTGCAAAACACTCACAATCACCTGTTTACAATTATGAATTAATACAGGCACAAACAAAAATGGAGAATGTGAGTGCATTCAAGTACTTGGGTAGTGTGATGAGTAAGGATGGAACTTTGGGGGATGAAGTACGTGAAAGGGTACAGCAGGGAAGAAAGGTTGTTGGTACACTGAAAGCAGTGATGAGAAATAGGGAGGTGAGTATGGAAGTTAAGAAGTCACTGCATGATGGTATTGTGATCCCTACCCTGACGTATGGAAGTGAGGCTTGGACATTGCAAGAGGGGAACAAGTCAAGAGTGAGAGCAGTGGAAATGAGTTACTTGAGAGGAGCATGTGGAGTGACGTGGAGGGACAGGTTGACGAATGAAGAAGTGAAGGAACGTTGTGGGGTAGATGTGGATGTGGTTGAAAAGATTAGGGGAAATACACAGAGGTGGTTTGGACATGTGGAGAGAATGGAGAATGAAAGACTGACTAAGAGGGTGTATGTAGGTGAGGTGGAGGGAGGGAGAGGGAGGGGTAGACCGAGGATGAGGTGGAGGGATGGAGTTGAGAGGTATATGAGGGAGGGGGGGGTGAGTTGGGGGGATGGTAGTCAAATGGTGGATGACAGAATGACTTGGAGGCGTTTTGCCTGCGGCCACCCTTTGCGGGATTAGGGCGTCGGGCTATAGATAGATAGATAGATAGACAAACAAAAAAGACATGATAATAAGTGAAAAATACATTTTTTTCTTTGTATCTTTACCTGCTGTATTTGCTCAGGTTTGTACTTGTTCGGACCATTCGATGCAGTGTAACTTATAGAAAACTGAAAACTTTCCAGAAGTGAACGAACATCTGGGACATGAGACTGACCTTCACTTCACGCTCTCACACATCATTTGTCAGTTCACCACCTGCTGCCGTGACAAGTGGATGTACGATTTTTTCGCTCATGGCCATGCCTAAACACACATAGTTACACCCATTATCTCGACTCAGACAGAAAATATCTTTCTCCTCCATTGCAAAACACAAACAACCACCCTATTTACGATTATAAATAAACACAGGCATAAACTAAAAGACATGAAAATAAAAGAAAAATTAGTTTTTGTTTGGTATCTTTACCTATTTGCTCAGGTTTGTTGCACTGTTTTGAATCATTTTACATATTCTTTGCCTTTTACATGCATAACAGGAAAGTTTTCTGTGTTCACTTGATGCTTTCATGGGTGGACAGTACTTCCTTCCCTTCCTGCTAATCAGCTCATTTGAGGTGCAAATGGCAGGTCGTCTCGCAATTCCGACCGTGTAGAGTGTTGGGAAACATCCAGCTGTATCTTTTTCCTTACCCAGGCAGAAAATAAGATACGTTCCCACACTCACGACAGACAGACAGCAACATATATTGCAAAAATAAGGTAAAATGATAAAGAAAGGTGAACGTGTTATTACGGAAAAAATACCTTTTCCCCCGTCTGTAAACGTATTTATTTCTGCTTTGTCTATTCGTAATAATTAGACTTATAGTTTTGAAACTGCATACGATTCTGTTTTTAGCCATGCACTTGGTGTGGGAGTGGAAAGTTGAGACTCAACTTCCCTATTCCTAATCGGATCTGAGCCTCCACTTTCATCCCCTGTGGGAGAGCCTAGCCTCGGGGGACGGGCAATTTTCTCATTTAGGACTGAAAATTCAACCCTTTCACTTCCTTTTCTAAGCATGGGCACAACGATAACATAAAAAATGAATCAACACTACCGTAAACATATTTTATATAAAAAGTTGAAAAAAATATTCATTTTTTTTCTTTCAAGCCAATCCTAACATATCATGTACTGAAATCATTCAATATCATCATATCTGATGTATGCCCAGCATTTCAGCACCATTCACAATGTTTAGGGGGGTAAAAATGATATACACGTGCAATGTTGCAGTGCAGCAGCACCTCGCGGTGGCAGATATCGGTTGCCGATATTTCTGCAACTTTTGCGCTCCATTGCAAGCCACAGAATGGATCTACAAAGCTGGGATTTGCATTGTTAGGTGCGTCTGAAGTTTCTCTTCAATATGGCAAGAAAAAAATCAATTTTGGAAACTTCAGACAATGGCCCCGGCGTCAGCATGGGGTGCATGTAAAATTCCAGTCCCACGGCCACAGAGGGGTTAAAATTATCTGGATTTTCTACCCTGGTAGTATTAATAGTAGTAGCACTAGTAGTAGGTTTGGTAAGGGAAATTATGGTAGTAGTGGTAGTAAGACTGGTAGCTGTATGTTTTGCATGTGATTTACCACTATGGAGTTGGGTTAAGTTGTTACCACTACAGTAATCATCTTCAATATCAACCTCAGTTTTCTGGCTGAAGGAGAAAGATTATTCTTCGTGAAGTATGGCATGTATGAAACTAAGGAAATTCACAATTACAGTTATGAGAAGGAGAATGTTTCATATACAATGAGTATATGAGGGAGTATGAATTATATACAGTGAAAGTGAATGGGGTGTGTACAATGGAAAGCAATGGAAAAGAAAACGGTTCTAAGAGGAGTGAATAAAGTGAGAGAGAAGAATAATTAATGGAAATGGAAAATATAGTGAATAAAATCAGATGAGATAGTAAAATGAATAACAATCTGTAGAGAAAGAAATACTCTCTATAGAAACTGAAGGGATGGTAGGATGAAGCAAAATAATATGTGAGCTTATTTGATGAGTACTGGAGAGAGAAGGCAGTTGTTTACTTTAGGGCAGACTGAAGTGAAGTGGGGTGACATGCTCCTCCCATCCAGAAGAACAAGATGGTGACTGGAGAGAGGGAGGTTATGATGTCAGTAGTGAAACGGACATATGAGAGGTGTGCAGTATCGCCCGGCAGACCACAGTGAGGGAATTGATTGGAGAGGGCAACCAATGACGTGTAATGCTCTGGTCGGTCATAATCTACTGTCAAAGCTGTTGTATGGGGTGATGTCATGGGCAGGCTGTGGTGGGGACTTGTTGGGGCTGACTCACAAGGTATGGTTGGGTGTGATGGCATGGTGGTTGGTAGGGGTTGATGATGAGAGCCGGTGGCAAGAGTTCATTTTGGGGGAATTTTGTTGGAGTCTGACTCACCAGGGTGTAGTGGGGTGTAGTGGTGTAGCAGTAGGTGGAGGCTGGTAGAGGTTGAAAATCTTCAAAGCTGGGTAGGATAGGCATTCACCAGCATGAATCCCTACCAAAAACACACAGGATACAGGACCAGAGCCAGTTGAACATAGGGCGGGAGCTGGAGGTTCTAGGCAGGTGATAGGTATAGGTAGGAGAAAGTGGAGGAGTCAGGGCATGGCCAGGTGGCAGCTGAACAGAGAATATCCAGAGACATTAAATATGAAAGTGAAGCACAACTGCTGCCACAACTTTTTGTACCCCTCACACCCAATACAGGTGAATCCAGTCTGATGAAGATTTACCTATGGCATCCAGCATATATTTCCACTGACCCTTCTCTTTGATGGGGATATCAGAGAAAATCACCTTTTTCTTAACCCGCCGACTCCCACTGACGTATATATATACATCCACACGCTTTGTCACCATGACTCCGGTTGACATATATAAATGCGCAGCAATTGCAAGGTCCCTAATTTGCACAATTCTCAAATTTTTTGCGTGATTTTTGATACGTATACACAGGATACCTTGCTCTACAAGATGACAGGCAGAGAAAATGCCTTACCCCACATGACCTCCCCCCACCTGCACGCCATTGTCTCGGCAATTCACCTGTTACCAGTGACCTGGCCAGTAAAGACATGTCGTGCCACAGTACGAAATTCAAGACCAGAATGATTCCCCAATCGATGACAATGTGAAGGACAAAGTTTACGTAGCATTTGAGGAAGAAACAGTCAGAAATGATGATCAGGTAATGTTCCCAAAAAAGGTCAGGTATGTTGATGTGCTTGGTGATTGAGACAATGCTTATATTGTCTATATTACTGTGTGAAAAACAATATACTCTTCTACTACATATAAATTCGTACCAAATGAATAAATAAATACCGTTTATGAGTGGTGTGGAATACTAACCCTCCCATAGAACTCGTTTTTTTTGGAGAAGGCCTGATAGAAAACCCAGTAAGGTATGGGGTACTGCAACCCGTATTAAATACTTTAAACCTTAGGTGAGCGATTTCTCTATGAATTTTCGATGTTTCTCACCAAAAGCGAAAGTTTGAGCCAAAAAAAAAAAAAAAAATCCAATATTGGTCGGGAGTTGGGGGGGGGTCAGTGGTGGAAAATCGGTCAGGATGGGGCGGGTTAACCTTAATATCTCAGCTAAAACTTAACCAAAATTAAAAAAAAAAAAATGTCATAATACTCACCAATCCTTCGACTTCAAGCTGATGGCCCTAGGTTATCCGTGAAGTGCGTGTAGTCAGAGAGGAAAAGTCGGGCATTGGGGCTACGTTTTGTGTTTTTTTGCCCGTGTCTGTATGCGTGGCTGAGGTGCAGTGTCACAACTAAGGCTTATACTAGCCCTCCACAATAATAACACTTCCAGAAGACCGTAGTCAACACAAACACCATTTCTATGTAGGTTTTTCAGCAATGTGGCATAAGTGCAGTTACTATAGCAACGACCTTGAGGCAGGCTGGCTCAGCTCACCATCAGCTCACCACCATGCCTCCACCTTACACCACACACACACACACACACACACACACACACACGGAGATGTATGCTTGGCTTGCACTGTTGCTCAATTCTAGCCCCACTGTGCCACTAGAAGTCCAGGTATTACTACAACTACAAATACCACTACTACCACAACTACTACTACAACAAATACTACTGCTACCATTACCACTACTGCAACAACTGCTACTACTTCAACTACTACTGCTACTACTACTACTACTACTACTACTACTAGTAAACAAAACCTAAATAATAATATTGTGAACAAAGTAGTTACCCACGAAGGCCTACTGTCCATAATCCATTATATTTTCCACTGTAAGTTTTATTTTTTCCTGTGATTTGTACTATTTCATCATAAAATTATGTACACACACGAAACCTTTCAATTAAAAATAACACACTGTTTTCATCATGAAACAAGCTTTCTGCTTCCATTATTCACATAAATATACACAGAGTGCTGGTGCGAGGCTTGCCCTACCACGTTTCCCCCTCCCTCCTCCACCTCCTCCCTTTCTCCTCTCCACTAAATTCTCCACTATAACAGAATTTTTTTTCCTGTGATTTGTACTTTATCATCATAAAATTGAATATGTCCACACAAAAAAATTTCAGTAAAATAATAAGGCACTGATTTAGTCATGAAACAAACTTACTGCTTCCACTATTCACATAAATATACACAGAGTGCTGGTGCAAGGCTTGCCCAACCATGCTTCCTCCTACCTCACTCATCCACCTCCTCTTACTCCCTACCTCCTCTTACATCTCCTTATCTATACCAATATCCCCCTCTCCAGGATCGTCAATATCCTCTGAACCATTCCCATCATCGGAAATAGCATATGAATATACAGGGGGAAACGATGGGCACACAGTGGAGGACCGAAGTTATTCACCCTCCTCATCCAAAGCATAAATATCGACATTCATCATAGCAGTCACTTTCCTCAGAGGAAGAGTCACTTTCTTCACTCACAGTTGGTGATAATGTCATCTCGAGTTCTCTCCCTATCGCACTATCACTAAGGCCTATTCTTTTCTTTGGACATCATTGGTGTTGAAGTCAGTGGCTTCGGGTGCTCAGCCAAGAATCAAGACACAGGGAAAACTCTTTGCGTGGGTCTATCCATTACTGAGGTATGCAGGTAACTGAAATGTTACTTGGATGCATGCAGGAGGATTGCCAGTGGCTGTGTGTGGTGGAAATAACCCGTGGAATATTCAAACAATGCCGCAAAACACTTAATCATGTATACGTGCCACCCAGACGTCCCCAAGCCGTCACTTATGCATAACACCCAGCCGCCGTGGGTTGACAGGTATTTATTTGTACAGGTGAACACAGGTCTTACCCGTACTATACCAGCCCCAGCGCTGAGACTGTAGTAGAGAGAGCTGACCTGCACTTGCAAATAGACCTATCATCGCAATATTTTTGAAAATGATGCCTGTTGAGCAGTGCAAAAATTGGCACGTAGGTCATGAACACACTTAGTATTCCACATTCACACACTACCAGACATATACTAATATATATTGACATTAGTTTTAGAGTGTATCTTGCAGGGAAATATTAAATCATAGGAACAATTGCCATTATCGCTGTATGTATCAATAATAACAAACTAGAACAGTCTTCACTGTGTCTACTGGGTTCATCAAAGACTTGACTAAACTACACAGAAATATTTATTTTATATATTTTTTGTCACTGATTTGGTGGGATTAGGGAAAGGAGAAAGGAGGCCAAGGACCAGTTAAAATTCCCACTTTCAGTTCTAAAATTACACTGAGTGAGGGAGACAGACTGAGAGATGCATGGCCTGGTATGGGATGCCAGAGGTCTACAAGCTACAATATGTTTTTTATGTTACTAACTAAATGGTTAAGTATATAGATATATATATATATATAAATATATATATATATATATATATATATATATATATATATATATATACATATATATGGAGGCTCTAAACACGGTACTTACGTGACTCATCTAGTATTACAGTATGGTAGTGTTATCTGTACTGATGATACGGCACAGGGATTGCTGACATATGGTAAAACAAGTGACACTCTTCTAATTCATCTGAACCATTCACAAACTTAGCTGTTAATTTGCCGCCATCTGGGAGGGTACAGCAAACAGCTCAATCCAGTATTTAACAAGGCCTGTACCACTGAGGTGGTTGTGTTCCTATCCATTATTCACAAGCATTGCATCCCCCAACGAGAATATAGGAACGAAGCAACTGTTATAATGAAAAGATGGTACCAATTTTAACATCATCATCATCATCATCACCATCATCATCTCGATTATTGCCATCATTACACCTATCTCACTAACATCACCTTAATCCTCTTTAATCCCTTGACTCTTATTGGGTACTCTTTAGTAAGTTCTTGATACTTTCATACAGTTTTATGCAAACAGATATTTTTCGATCAGAACGAAATAAATATAGTCTTAATCAACCCATTCACTATTAAAGTTCATCATTATAGTCTTAATCACTACTAAAGTCCATCTCCCATCAAGTTGTATGCATGTATATGCAAAACACAGGATAAATTAGTAGCCACACCCACTCCTGCATTATTGTAAGGGGAAAGAACTAATTACCAGAAAACAAAAATTTTCTTCTAAAAATGTTAAGAAGTAGGAATTGCAAAATTACACAGATAAGAGAATAAAAAAGTCACAGAAATGAGAGAGCATTCAGGATGGGAGGAGATTTGGAGACCTATGCACATTACTACATTCCATACTTTAGCCACAAACTTGTAGCTGGTGGAAGGTAGCAATGAGTATAGGTCTCCATATCTCCTCACATCCTGAATGATCTCTTGCTTCTGTGCTTTGTTCATCTCTTATCTGTGCACTTTTGCCATTCTTACTTCTTAAAAATCATTTCAGATTTTTTTTTTTTCTAGTTTATGAACTTTTTGTGGACCTATAATTATGCATAAAGGAAGTCTTAGATTTGGATTGTTACATGCATAGCATACTGAAAGACTTTAACAAGGGTGCCTTCCCGTGAAAAGAAGTGTTTAGGTAAGTTCTTTAACTGTAGGCATGTTGTAGCTAACAAATATTGCACACAATGGCGTACTTATGGGTGACCATGATGCGGTTTTCAGGCCATAGCCTGAATGCTTTTCTAAACATGAAAAGAAACATCTACACTTGACAATCAGCGTTTTGGTGTATACAATGCCCATGTGCGCATTTTTGTTACAGAGTTATGACTGATGAAGTAGAAAGAAGGAAAAAACAAAACTGATATTTTGTGGTTCGATTTTGCGACACCTACGAAGGTTAACAAGACTTTGCAAGTAGTTTTGCACTTGAATAATGAAGTTTTTTTTAGTTCATAAGCTTTATAAGAACTGGGATTTATGACCGTTTTTGCGCAAAAGCTCCTATACGTTATGTACAGCAAGCCAATTTGAACCGCGCCACTCCTACTTACAGAGTGGCTACCACACTGTGTGATATTTACAGGGGAGATGGAGGGGCAGTTTCGGGAGTCCCACCCTTCTATAAAATATAGTCCTGGTGAAGGTCTGCTATTGTGCAGAATTTAGTGAGACTACATAAAAACTACAGGGCAGCACCCTCCCTGATTTGAGGGGTGTCCATCAAAGATCCCACCCAGCCTAAAACGTGGCTGGAGTAAGCATCCACCAGTATGCAAACTTCCTTGTTCCTACTGTAGTTTAAATACCTTGACCATGTATATAATTTTTATTCAGCCTCCACTATTACACGTGTGGTGTAGCCTTTGAGGGTCTTCCACTATTTAACATGAGGCCCAGCAAAGATCTGGCATTGTGCATAATTTCATTTTCTTTTGTCTATCTATCTATCTATAGCCCGACGCCCTAATCCCGCAAAGGGTGGCCGCAGACAAATCGCCTCCAAGTCACTCTGTCACCCACCATTTGACTCCCCTCCCCCCAACTCACCCCCCCCTCCCTCATATACCTCTCAACTCCATCCCTCCACCTCATCCTCGGTCTACCCCTCCCTCTCCCTCCCTCCACCTCACCTACATACACCCTCTTAGTCAGTCTTTCATTCTCCATTCTCTCCACATGTCCAAACCACCTCAGTGTATTTCTCCTAATCTTTTCTTTTGTAAAAAAAAAAAAAAAATCCCCTCTTTCCCCTTAACCTTCTGGTGGAGGGGGGGGGAATCACAGTCACACCCTGCCTAAAACGTGGCAGAGGTATATGTTTACCAGTAACCAAAATTTCGTAGTTTATGTTTAACCCGCAGCGTCCCGTCGACGTTCTTTAACATGATACACACGTTTTGTCACTGCCAATCCCGTCGACGTACATAAACGTGAATCAATTGCAAGGTCCCTAATTTGCACAATTTTCAATTTTCGCGAGTGATTATTGGTACATATACACGTGACACCTTCCTCTACAAGATGCCAGGCAGGGACAATGCCTTACCCAGCATGACCTCCTCCCCCCCCCTGCACACCATTGTCTCAGCAATTCACCTGTTATCAGTGACCTGGCCAGTAAAGCCATGTCATGCCACGGTACGAAATTCAGGGCCAGAGTGATTCCCCAATCAATGACAATGTGGAGGACAAACTTTACACAGCATTAGAGGAAGAAACAGTCAGAAATGATGATCAGGTAATGTGGCAAAAAAAGGTCAGGTATGGTGATGAGTTAGTGAGTGAAACAATGCTTATAATGCCTATATTACTGCTTGAAAACCAATATACTCTCATACTACATATAAATTCGTACCAAGTAAATAAATAAATATCGTTTATGAGTGGTGTGAAGTAGTTATCCTTCCATAGAACTCGTTTTCTTTGATGCCAGCCTGTTAAAAAACCCAGTAAGGTAAGGAGGTACTCCTACCTGTATCGAGTATTTTAAACCTCAGGTGAGCGATTTCTCCATGAATTTTCGATGTTTCTCACCGAAAGTGGAGATTTGAGCAAAAAAAATGTTTTCCAAAAATGGTCGGGATTGGGGGGAGTCTGTGGTGGAAAAGTGGTCGGGATGGGGCGGGTTAAAAACTATGCCCGTGCTTAATGGCTTTCTGGGAATCACCAGAGATCACACCCTCCTCCGTGAGGGTCAACCCTCGGTGGTTCCACCCTTCCTAAAACGTGGCTGCGGTGAACAACTAACAATATGCAAAGCTTCATGTTCTTTGACCGTGCATAACAATTTTCGTCAAACACTGAGGGCTGCCCCCACCCCAGAGTGGTGGCCCTCCAGGAATGCACTATGCCTAATACCTGCATCGAGTGAAACTCTACAGTTGTGCAAATATTCGTGTTCGTAGGTAAAAAACTGGCCATGCTGAACTCTTCAGGGTGGGACACCCAGTGGTGGCCCTCATGGGCCCCATCCTGTTTGAAATTTGGTCCAACTGGAGATCTATCTATCTATCTATCTATGTTGCCAGATGCCTCAATCCCATTAGGGGTGGCCACAAACAAATCGCCTCCACGTCACCCTGTCCCCTGCCATTTCACTGCCCTGCTCCCAACTCACACACCCCTCTCTCATATACCTCTCCACTCCATCTCTCCATCTCATCCTTGGCCTCCTCCTCCCTCTCCCACCCTCCACCTCACTCACATACACTCTCTTCGTCAGTCTTTCACCCTCCATCCTCTCCACATGGCCAAACCACCTCAGTGTATTCCTCCTAACGCTTCCTATCACATCCACATCCACACCACAATGCTCCTTTATATCCTCATTTGTCAGCCTGTCTCTCCATGTGACTCCACAGGCTCCTCTTAAATAACTCAATTCCACTGCTCTCACTCGACTTGTGCCCTTCCAACAACGTCCAAGCTTCACTTCCATACGTTAGAGCTGGTATTACAATACTGTCATATAGTAACTTTTTCACCTCCATGCTCACTTCCCTCTTTCTTATCACTGCTTTCAAGGAACCAGCAACCTTTCTTCCCTGCTGTACCCTTTCAAGCACTTCACCCTCCAAACCTCCATCCTTACTCATCACACTACCCAAATACTTAAACGTACTCACATTTTCCAATTCCTCACCATCCAACCTCCCTGTACATTCACTGACTTCACCTCTCTTAAAGACCATCACTTTACTCTTCTCTACATTCACCTTTAGATTCCGTTTCCTACACACTCTCCCAAACTCATCCACCAACCCTTGCAGCTCCCCTTCGTCTTCACTCAACAGCACATTATCATCTGCAAACAACAGTTACAGGGAGTTTCCAAACACTACCCTCTCTCATCAGGGTCACTCCAACATCCACTACCCTACCTTGTACCTCTTTTATTACCCCATCCACGTACAGATTGAACAACTGTGGATACATGACACATCACTGTTTCAACCCAACCTTCAAAGAGAAAAATTCATTCAGTTCACCATCCACACGCACTGCAGCCTTAGCACCATCATACATACTCTTCACAGCATTCAACAATTTCCCATCTACTCCATATATTCTTAATACTTTCCACAATCCTTGTCTATCCACCCTGTCATATGCTTTCTCCAAATCCATGAAAGCCGCATACAACTTCTTTCCCTTCTCTAGAAACTTTTTTACTAAAGATCTAAGAATGAATATCTGATCTACACAACCTCTTCCCTTCCTAAAGCCTCCCTGGAGATCTACCATTGCTAAAAATTTCATTTTCCAAATTTCTCTTCCATAAGGCCTGGACCCCATTCTTCAAGTACAATAACTCGGTGAGTGAGTGAGTGACACAATTACGTCCTCTGATTCGAGAAATTAAGGCTGCGTTCACACCAAGCGATTCGATTCGATTCAATTCATGGAGAATCATATCGATTCATGATTCGTCTTGATGCGACATGTTAATTCCTATAGGAACTGTTCACACCAAGCGAATCAATTCAATTCAAATCATGGCGATTCAAGACGATTCAGAATCACTGATGCGCGAGGGTCCATTTTTTCATCAGTCACGGCGATTCAGTGGAGGAGTGAGCACCATGCTACCGGACGTCCTGATAAATTTAGTGAGAGAGCGACGTGCTATTTATGATGCTAAAAAGTGGAACAATTATTTTGGTGCATTCACAACGATAAACATATTATGTCTATTTTTTTACTCTATTCAGTCATAAATGAAGGATGTCTATTTTTTTTACTGTATTCACAGCCATAAATAAAGGATGTCTATTTTCTTAATATATTCACAACCAGAAACAAAGAATTTATACTTATTTTTAATCTATGCACAACCAGAAATAAAAGATATGTTTTCTTAATGTATTCTGTATTCATAACCAGAAATAAAAGATGTCTTTTATACTGCATGAAACACTACTCCCAACTTTCAGAATTTTTAACAGTTCACTTCTTACCTAAGGTAAATGGCAATCCTTTCTTCAACTCCAACTGCACGTCGGTAATTAGTATTCTGTTTTCTTATGTTGGGTGCAGTCAACTCCACTAGCATTTTAAACTGTTCAGTGGTCATCCTAAAATAATCATAAAACTTGTCTGAATTGTTTATCAAATCTGGGAACAAGTGTCCGAAACTCCCAAAATTAGATCTTTTTGCATTAATTTCATGCACCCATATTCTTCTTGGACGCCTACGCCTACGCCGCCTCAGCCACAGCAACACCTCTATTTCAGTAAGAGCGTCTACGTCCATCCTCGTTCAAGTCAGCCTTTGCACTACTCCCTGTTGATTCTGACAGTTTGATTCTGTCGGTATGAACGGCGCTGATTCAAAATGAATCGAATCAAATGATTCTCCATGAACTGAATCGAATCGAATCGCTTGGTGTGAACGCAGCCTAAAGAAACCTGTGAATAATGCCATTAAGGCGGTGACTTGTAAGACACACTAGATATGCCTAAGGGAATGGACTGCCTTATCAATATTTTGAACTAACCAAACCCAGGGTGGAGCCCCAAATAACAGTATATTAAACAACAGAGCACCGTCCGTCACATGTTAAAGTTGCACATTTATAACTGCATAAGGGAGAACACCCCGCAGAAACTGGTGTTAAAATGTGCTCAGTCTTTCCGGCCAGAAGAATAAAATGGAGGGGTGTGGGGGTGTAAGGTAAGATGGAGACAGGATGGGGGATGTGCACAGGAACAGAGGGAAGAGAATCAAAAGAAGGACAAAGTGAGAAAAACAAAAAAAGGAAAAGAAGATCGAAAGGGGAGGAGAAGCGGGAGAGGAAAGGCGAACGAAGGAGGGGACGGGAAAGAGGTACAGGAAAGAAAGGGAGGAGAGCAAATAGGTGAGAATGACAGGAAGGCAGAGGTAAAGGGATGTGGAGTGGTGAGAGGATAGAGCAAGTAATGGAATAGAGGATTGGTGAGAAAATAGGAAAAAAGGTAAAGGGGAAGAGGTAACGGGAAGTGAGAGAGGTGAGGGGAAAGAGAAGTGAACGATTGAGATGAGGGGAGGGGGGAGAAAGAGGAAGTTTTAGAAGGAAGAGAAGCGCTAAGAGAGGGGATAGGATGGTGGCGAAATGAAAAGTGAAGTAAATGGTGGTGCGCAGAGAGAAGTGCAGAAGTGAGTTGGAAGGGATGATTCAAATGAAAATAAGAATGGAAAGGGGAAAAGAGGAGAGAATAAAAAAGAGAGACATATTACTGTAGAATGTCAGCACGGAAAGAATAAATAGACAGCAGAAAGTTAATAGGTATGAGAGAGATGAGAGAAACGGAGAAAGGTAAGGAAGGAAGAGGAGTTCAGGCATGAAAGGTAAGAAGAAGAGTGAGAATGTGACAGGAAGGACAGAAGAGAGGAGAAATAGAAAGGAGGGAGAGAGGGAAGGAACTGCGGTGAAGTGAAGGTATGAAGGGAGCTGACAGCGCAAATGATACTGAAAAAGAAAATGAGAAGAGATGAGTGAAAGTGGGGGAGGTGGAGAGAAAAAGGGGACAATGGGGAAAGGAAAAGAGGAGGAGAAAAGGGAAGGGGGAGGGTGGAGGAAGAACAGAAAATTGAGGAAAGGGAAGGGAAGGTTCAGAGGGAATATGGACGGACATAAAGTTTAATAAGGGAGAGGGAAGAGCAAAAGTGGGAAACGGTGAGGGGGAGAGGGGATGGGAGGGGAAGGACGGTGCAATATGGAGGGTTAAAGTGGAATTTGCCAATAATGAGACAGTGATGTGTTCGCCTCTCTCTCTCTCTCTCTCTCTCTCTCTCTCTCTCTCTCTCTCTCTCATCATTACCACCACTACCAGCACCCCTGCTAATATTACCTGTGTGCGTGTATGTGTGTGTTCGCATTTTTCTGTTTATATGTGTTCCTGTACCTGTATGTATCCGTGTTGCTGTCTGTGTTAAGTGTCTTTCCATGTGTTTTTGTTAATATCTAAATTCATGTTTGTATTTGTTAATGTCTAAGTATCTGTCTATGTTAGTGTTTCTCACCTTGTGTTTAAGTTCATCCACAGTCCTTCTGTACCCACGTCCGTAGTTACAGTGTTCAGTGAACTGGGACGATGGCAGGGGGAACAAAATTTATCGAGCTTTCTGACAGGCCCGGGAAACCAACTCCAGTTCTTTATGAGGGAGCTGGAAGATGGAAATATTACATCTTCAGATACGGGTTGGAAGTCGCTAACAGCTAAGGGTTTAGAGTGGGGAGCATCAAGAGAGCCATTTGTCTTGCACTGACCTGTCACTGGTTGGCGATGACGACGACGACGACGACGATGATGATGATGATGATGATGATGATGATGATGATACTTGGACGCACTACGTTTGTTGATTATGGGCAGTAGGAAGAGCGAATTCAATAACACAGTTTCAGACTTGATCATTTGCAGTGAAGAGGAAATGAGATTCACGATTAACACTTGTATATAGAGAGTGAGTGCATAATAGACGAGTAATGAGTACCAGGCTTACTGGAAGAAAAATGCAAGTATACAGTGTAGAAAAGGATTGATGTGCATCCAAGAAGTCGGTACTCTTGCTGGCCTGCATATTGTAGTAATAATGTGTTAGTTTTGAAATTCAGTACCTTTAATGTAGACATATGTTATTACCTAATGTATCATTTATTGGAGTAAGGTATTACGGTGACATGTTGGGTTATTAGTTACTCAGAATTAACATACGTTGTGAAAACTTACGAGGAATAATTTGCTCTTCTGAAGTCTCTCCTTCCACTCCGTTCCCATTACAGTAGGCACGCAGCACCCGTCTACCTACATAGAGTCACCATTAGTTAATGAGAGTCAACTGGTACTCCGACTGTACTGTAGAGAATTAATCAACTCTGGAACTTTCTTCTTCACCGTTTGTTTCCTCCTGTCTACCACTGCCAGCCTTTTAAATATTGTCCAAGTACGCTATGTCAAAACGAATGGACCTTGATTTTGGTTTTCTTTGGTATTCTTTATCTGGGAAGGACAGCTTTGCAGGTTTCATTTTCTTTTCTTGATTTTATTTATTTTCAGTAGAGTGCAACCGGTAGCAGTCAATCCCATGTTGTCCCCTCCTTGGTGTAGATGCTAAGGCAAGGCCTAGGTAGTCCAACTCATTTAAAGCTAGACAGCCAGTCTACTTGCCCTGTTGGCATTAAAAGATCGATCTATCAATCTATCTATCTATTGCCAGACGCCTCAATTCCGTTCGGGGTGGCCACCAATAAATCGCCTCCACGTCGCCCTGTCCCCCGCCATTTCACTGCCCCGCTTCCAACTCACATCCCTCTCTCTCATATACCTCTCCACCCCATCCCTCCATCTCATCCTCGGCCTCCCCCTCCCTCTTCCCCCCCCTCCACATCACTCACATACACTCTCTTCGTCAGTCTTTCATTCTCCATCCTCTCCACATGGCCAAAGCACCTCAGTGTATTCCTCATAACACTTCCTATCACTTCCACATCCACACCACAACGCTCCTTTATATCTTCATTTGTCAGCCTCTCTCTCCATGTGACTCCACAGGCTCCTCTTAAATAACTCATTTCCACTGCTCTCACTCTTGACTTGTATCCTTCCAGCAACGTCCAAGCTTCACTTCCGTACGTTAGAGTTGGTATCACAATACTGTCATGTAGTAACTTTTTCACTTCCATGCTCACTTCCTTGCTTCTTATCACTGCTTTCAAGGAACCAGCAACCTTCCTTCCCTGCTGTACTCTTTCAAGCACTTCACCCTCCAAACATTCATCCTTACTCATCACACTACCCAAGTACTTAAACGTAGTCACATTTTCCAATTCCTCACCATCCAACCTCGCTGTACATTCACTGACTTCACCTCTCTGAAAGACCATCACTTTACTCTTCCCTACATTCACCTTTAGATTCCGTTTCTTACACACTCTCCCAAACTCATCCACCAAGCCTTGCAGCTCTCCTTCGTCTTCACTCAACAGCACAGTATCATCTGCAAACAACAGTGCAGGGAGTTTCCAAACACTACCCTCTCTCACCAGGTCCACTTCAACATCCACTACCCTACTTTGTACCTCTTTTATTACCCCATCCATGTACAGATTGAACAACCATGGAGACATGATACATCCCTGTTTCAACCCAACCTTCAGAGAGAAAAATTCACTCAGTTCACCATCCACACGCACTGCAGCCTTAGCACCATCATACATATTCTTCACAGCATTCAACAACTTCCTATCTACTCCATATATTCTTAATACTTTCCACAATCCTTGCCTATCCACCCTGTCATATGCTTTCTCCAAATCCATGAAAGCCACATGCAACTTCTTTCCCTTCTCTAGAAACTTTTCCACTAAAGATCTAAGAATGAATATCTGATCTACACAACCTCTTCCCTTCTTAAAGCCTCCCTGTTCTTCTCCAACTAATTCCTCTGTTCTTTCTCTAACTCTGTCAATAAGTATCCTACCATACACTTTTCCTATTATACTAAGGAGACAGATGCCCCTGTGATTACCACACACTTCTTTTTCCCCTTTTCCTTTGTACAAGGGAATAATTATACCTGACTTTCAATCCTCCGGGACTCTACCTTCCTCCCAGGGCAATCTGCACATTTTCCACATCCATTCTACTACTATCTCTCCCCCATATTTCAGCATTTCACCACACACTCCATCAATTCCTGGGGCTTTCCCCAATTTAATTTTCTTCATTGCTTCCACAACTTCTGTCCTACTGATTTCTTCCTGTCTTCTCACCTCCCTCCTTCTCCCAGCCATTCCCCAGCCACTTATACTCGCATTACTTCCATCCTCTATTTTCAACAATTCCTTAAAGTGTTCTCTCCATCTGCTCACTTTTTCTCCCTTCTCCACTAGAAATCTACCATTTTTATCTTTCACTCCCCTGCTAACTTCACTTCCACCCTGTCTTACTCTTTTCACCTCTTTCCAGAACATTTTCTTACAGTCCCTCCACTTTACACTCAAGTTCCTTCCAAATTCCTCATCCACTCTCTTCTTACTCTCTCTTACTAATCTTTTCATCTCTCTCTTTCTTTCTACATATAACTCTCTCTTCCACCTCTCAACTTCTTCCACTCCCCTATTTCTCATCCATTCATTGCATGCTTTCTTCTTTTGTGCCACAGCCTGTCTCACCTCTTCATTCCAACACGCTGTTCCTTGCACACCCCTCCGCCTTCTCTTCATCCCACACACCACATCACATGTTGCACATATTTCTTCTGTAAATATCCTGCACACACCTTCCACGTCCCCCATCTGCTTCAATTCATATTTGCCCAATCGTCCCTCCACTTCTCTCTTATACTCTGCCTTTTTCTCATCCTCTTGTAATCTTTCCACTCTCCTTACAAATACTCCTTTTTCCCGTCCTTCCCTTTTTCTATTTCTCCATCCTTATTGGACCTTGATTCTGACCACCACCAAGTAGTGGTCAGAAAGTCCACTCCCCCAACCTCTATAAGCTCTTTCATCCATTACACATTTTCACATCCTTTCATCCACACACACATAATCAGTCATTGCCTTCCTTTCATTCAGTTCACCACCCACCCTTCTCATCACTCGCCATGTATACCTGTGGATCATTTTGTGCCTGAAGAGGGTATTGGCTATCACCAATGTCCACTAACGCACTGCCATTCTCATCTATCTCAGCTGGCACACCCCACTCACCAACTATACCATCCACCTTCACATTCCCTACTTTACCATTCGTATCACCGATCAAAAACACTCTCTCATTCCTTCCAAACTTTTCCATGCACACTTCCACATTTGTCCAGAACTCTTCTCTCACTCTGCTTGCACGATCTTGTGCTGGCGCATACACACACACAATCGCCCACATTTGTATTCCAACTTTCAATCTTACCCACACAATCCTTGACCTAACTGAACCATACTCTCTTATGCTCTTCTTCCATCTTTTACTCACAACTATACATACTCCTTCTTTTGCACTCTCATTCTCACCTACTCCTGCACATATACCTCATCCATACTCCCATTCTCTCACACTCTCACCTCTCCATATCGTTTTAGTTATTCCACATACATCAACTTCCGCACCCTCAAGCACCTGGACAATCTCTCTTTCACCTCATCATTCGCTCCCCTTACATTCCACGTTCCGATTACCATGTCCTTTGTCTGGTCCTTGGTCGTCATCTTTTGGTCAGTCCTTGTCCGAGGCTTATTGTTTGTTTTTTTAGTTAGTTGTTTTCCGAGGAGGGGCACTAACCCTCCGCCAACCCTCTTAGTCGCCTTTTATGACAAGCAGGGATACTAGGGGAGTATTTTTGAAAAAAAAACCTACCCTCAGGGGGGAAAAGATCGATAATTTCCATATATCTCATGAAGATCGAGGCTATACATGAGCACCATTCCGACTGGGTCGTTATCTCTTTACTATGATGACGCCCGTTATATCGAGTTCCTGTTACACCCACACTAATTTATTGATAATAATTACCTCTTACAAAAAATTATTTAACAATAAGGAACAATCTGATAAGATAATGCTTATCTATAGCAATAAGTAAGAGCCGTTGTATTGATGTCAAGGCTTAGAGAAATATATTTCATAGTAAAATGGTTAACAGTAAAGAAAAAAAGTAACAGACTAAGCCGTTATATAAGAAAGAGTAAACGACCAGCTACACTCAATCACTTTTCAATTTTGTTTCTGGACGCCCATGTAAAATAGGATGCAGTAGAAAATGGCTTAGGCTCAACATGGGATTACGTCGAAAATTGCTAACTGGATTGTCTTTTGAGGGTTCGTTGTGTGGCTTAACGGCAGTCATTGGTGAAAAGTTATCACCGTATTGGTACCGTGACGAGGAGGGGTAGACTGAGATGGTTTGGGCATGCTGTGAGGATGGAGGATGACAATTTTGTGAGGAAGGCAAGAAGCGTGAACTTCGATGGAAGGGCAGCGAGAGGCAGAGAGAAAAAGACGGGGTGAGGTAGTAGGATATGATTTGATGGATAAGTGGCTGAATAGGATTGCTGCCAGTGATCAAGCAGTATGGAGAACCGCCATTATGCGACCAAGGCCGACACATGCAGGTGTGTTAGAGCCTTGATATGCGATACGAACTATTGTAAGTAAGGAAACTAATTCCTACCTTGTAGCTCAGGCTCATTAACTTTCATGCCCTACTCCAATCCTGAACAGAATGTTTTCAGGCCAATTACCAACCCTTTCCGTTTCCTCTATGCTCTGCACTTTAGATTCCAAGTAGTATTAGTATTAAATAAAAATAAAAAATAACGAAAAATGTGCGAGAAACATATGTCAGTTCGTCGATGGATGTGTGGAGGTGTGATGGTTAGGATGAGGAGCGTGTTGGGGCGGTTGTGTGATGGGGTCAGAGGTGTTACGGAGTGGTTGTTGGCCTCATTCACCCCCACACCCACAAATACATCCCCCCATTCAATGTGGGCGTGGAAGCTAATGTGTAGGGACGCACACACCCACACCGACTTCTCCATTACCCACAGCCAGTCCTTCCCCACCGACACCTACTCCTCCATTGACTACTCCCGTCCCAAAGCCCCTCCCGTCCCGGCCATTACCTACTCCCCTCCCCCCCCTTCCCCTCCCCCACCCCTGAGGTGAGTGAGAAGGTGTCTGAGTGGTTCAGAGGGATTGTGGGCTGGCTGAAGAATAACCCAGTCTTGCCCCGTTTGACAGGGTGTGTTCTCCTTACGGGGCTATGTCTGGTGTTGGCATTAGTTTTACTTGGGATGATTTGAACTAGGTTACGCCATAGTTTATTAGTGTTGGCAATAACGATAATGGCTTAACCTTGGTCGTGGGAGTGTTCAGCCCAGCCTCAACCCAGAGTGACCGAACACCTTCAGTCTGACCTCAGCCCAGCGCCTTCAGCCCAGCCTCATCCCCAAGTGACCGAACATTTTCAGTCTAACCTCAGTCCAACGCCTTCAACCCAGCCTCAGTGGCAGGGTGCCCATCACCAGCCTGCTGAAGTGAGGATCGATATACCCACCGCACAAAACACCTCAGCACCACGCCACAGCAAACCCGATATATATTCGTAATTATCTAGCCTATAACACAACTACAAAACTGTCAAAAAGCTATAAGGAAATGCTGCAACCAGGAACCATGACCGACATCTAAATTACGTGAGACCTACTGCACTTGTAAACTAGTGTTGGAAATGCAAGGAGTCTGACCCTCAATTTTTTTTTTTATAGTAACAGAACAGAGGAAGGAAAAACAAAAGAACAATAAAAATAACCCATACACAAGATTATAAATGTCGTCCATTCATAAAAAATTTGCAACGGTTGGACTTGAACAGCCTTATGTTGAAGTATGAGGGGCAACCACTCTAGGGATGCGAGTTCCAAAGAGATGCAGTTCGGAGAATAAAAGAACTCTGATAGGCAGAAGTTCTGCAATATGGCAGTGTGACAAACCGGTCATGAGCACTACCAGATGCCCATGTGGCACAGGGGAAGGCCTGAACAGGTGACACAATGGATGCAACTTCGTCTGAGCATTTGCCATAAAAGTGTCTGTAAAATATTGCAAGGGAGGCAACATTCCTTCTTACCTGTAGTGGAGGTAGTTCATTTGTAATAACAGGGTTATTACTAATTCCAATAGCTTTGTTCTGAAGTTTGTCCAGTTGTTTTAGTGAAACCTCTCCAATCCACAAAACCTTCTACTGAGAAGGAAAGAGAACACGTCAAAACTTCACATCGATGCCGGAGGCATATTACTGACAAAATTGTCACATTCATTTCTGGAACTCAACAACCACTGTCACTTGTAGAAGCAATGGAATGTAAATATTTAATATGTACATTGGAGTCTCGATAATGTTATCCCAAGTCGTTGCCATTTGTCAACAACTTTGCTTGTACGCAAATATGAAGAGCTCCCAGAATGTGCTATATCTATAATGAAGCTTGTCCCAAACGTTATTATTGCTGTAGCTATGTAGGGTAACAAATAAATGCGTAGCTTTCTAGGGGCGAATGCCCACTTCATGTTTTACTGGAAGCTGGACCAATAATGTTATCCTGTCGGAGATTTATAGGTCGTTACACCTCAGAGAATATCCTTGCTCACTTTGAGGATGCAGTCAGTTTCTATAAGATCACCAACAAAGTATCTAATGAAGTCACAGACAATGCTTCAAACATGATTAAAGATTTCTCCTTATCTGGATCCAAGCCCCTCAAAGAAGAAAATCATATTCTTCGGTTAAATAAGTCTGATAGTAGTTCAGAGAATGACTCAGAATCCGTTAGTGAATCTCAAGATGCACAGAACTCTTCAGATGATGTATTCAGTTTCTTCTTGAGCATGACCCATGTTATTCACACACTGCAGCTTGAGGTAAGAGATGGAATGAGGGAAGCTGGATCATTACACGAGGTTTTATTAAAGGTGTCTGCTCAACATACAGCAGTAGCAAATGCCAGAAAATCTTGTCACGCAGAAGATTTGCTAGAGAAAGAGGGAAAACTTCAGACAGCAACACCAACACGATGGAGTACCAAATACTGAAGATGATACCAATAATTCTTGAAGAAAAGTTGGACAAACTAGAAAATACTGTATATATCACGATTGGTCGATGCTTACTGAATTGGTAGCAGTCTTGGCACCTTTTGCTGAAGCAACAAATTTCACACAAAGTCGGAACATTGTCACATTTAGCTATGTTATACCATGTGCAGAAATCTGAGTTCACTAATATGCAGTCAAGGTATAACAGTCATCTTGAACCGAAAAATAAACAGTCATTCCAAACTCACAGACACCTTATGGGCAGCGTTCTGTCTTCTGTTTAGTTGCTGCCTTAGACTCCAGGTTCAAATTTAATTGGTGCATTAATAATCCAGTACATTTGACTGTATACGCAAGTTATTATCGCAAGAATCTGAAAAGCTGGAACATACTATGTCTGACACATTACGTTCACAAAAAAGAAAAAGAAATCCACTCTTTCTTAGTCCCAGGTAAAAAAAAAAAAAAAAAAAGTCGACTGTTTAGCTCTATGGCCACACCTACTATGCATTTCAGCGGCTGTGTTACCTCGATTTTCTGGGTTTTCTCGGTAACGAAGTGTTGGATCACTATTATACATTGCCACAGTTTATTTCACACCTAGCGCTAATTTCTGACTGCGTAGTGCATTACCAGAAGTGTATGAGTAAGCTACATACTCTTGACAGTTGAGAGAAATTCCCGATATCCAGAGACAGTATTCGGACACAGCCATCACTACGTCACTCCTTAGACCCCACCCACCTCTCTCCCCCTACGTGTATGATCCATCCTTCCTTCTATCACTCTTTACCCCCTCCCTCCCTCAACCTCCCCCCTTCTCTCTCTCTCTCTCTCTCTCTCTCTTGGATTCATAACTTACGGTGCATGCTGTATTCCTGAAGTATATAGAAATATGGTATACCAACATGCACGCATCATTTTTGTAAAGTGAAATAATGTGGAAGTAAAGCCTTGGGTACGGTAATGTGGAGGGTAATAACGAGCGAGAATGATGGCAAACAGATGGTTTACTGGAGCTGAGCAGTTTGAGGTGTTGTGAAGTTACATGGTTTGTTAAACGGGTTTGTGGCTGCACTCTACAGTAATACCCCAGAAATACAGGACGTTGGCTCCAAGGATTAACAGTATGGCATATAAGTTACGTCACTGTCCCAGTGGCTGCAGGAATGGCATTGTCATGCGGCTTTTATCCTTGTTTACCAAGGAACAGAGAGACAATCGGCTGAGGTTCAGTTTGCACAGGTGCATGTCGTTTATAGCTATATTACTGCAACCCATTCATTCCCATCACTAACTTGATGAGTGATGGGCTCCATATCAACGGATACGCATAAACTATCTATACATACCCGAACATGGGTAAAGAAATTGTCATATGATCCAATAATACACCATATAAGGTATTCACTTGGTTATAATACAGCACATCATGCATTTTCACATATGGTGGGTGGTGTAAGAAATTTAAGGGTTAAGGACAGAAGCCACCTTCATGTGTGTGTGTGTGTGTGTGTGTGTGTTTTATTTATACATTTTCTTTGCCAAGGTTTCGTTGTTAGCGGTAATGGATCAAGGTGAATTTTGTCTCCAGCCCTGATAATACTTCACCAAAGGTAAAAGACATATCACTAATGTTGTAATATTGACCTATCACCAAGCAGGCCGTATGACAGGGTTGCCTATGCGGTCGGCATGAGCGTCCACGCGGTGAGGACGGTCGAAAGGCGGCATCGCACCACCAACTGCGAGGCAGGGACGGCCCAGGCACTACCACCACCACCACCTGCAACACCTCCCACAACACCGGCCGGATTCGACAGTTTCACCGTAGCGGCCATTCGTCGCAAAGTCCATTCAAAGTTCGCCGCCAAAGAAGTTATGACTATTGCTTCCCTGACGGAGGAGCTGATGTTCGACGGCATCATTCCGATGGCAACCTCGGATACGTCGGTGTGGCGACTCCTCCACGATATGGGATTCCGCTATAGGACATCAAAGCGGACTATGTATGTGAGGAAGGAGTCCCTGGACGTTGTATGCCGGCGGATTAATGCTCTCAGGGCACTCAAGCAACACCGGGAGAGAGGGATGCAGGTGGTGTACCTTGACGAGACATGGTTCACCACCAGGATGCACCACAGCATGAAGTGGGTGGACACAACGCAACCTGCCACAAGCACCACGTACAGCCGTCACGTGTCCCCCGGAGAAGGGGACCGCTTTGTGGTAGTTGCAGCCGGCACCGCTGATGGTTTTGTGGAGGATTCGTTCCTGTGCTACCACACCAAGACAACCAGCGGTGACTACCACGGCGAGGTTAACGGGGAGCTCTTCCTTCGTTGGCTGACATCACAGCTCCTGCCTTCGCTGGCTGAACCATCTGTGCTTGTATTAGACAATGCGCCATATCACAGCCAGCAGACGGAGGAGAGTCGTTGCCCTACCACTGCCACCAGGAAAGCTGACCTCATTACATGGTTGGAGAAACACAGGCTGCCCTTCCCGCCACACGCGACACGGCCTGAGCTCCTGCTCATATGCAAACGGAACCGTCCACAGCCACAATACATCGTCGACAACACCATTCGAATGTGGGGTCATGAGGTCGTCCGCTTGCCACCAGCCCATCCAAAACTGAATGCCATTGAACAAGTATGGGGGCACATGAAAAGACACGTGCGCTCGTCCTTACAACACTTCACTCGGGCAGACTTGCAGGCCAGGCTGGAGGAGGCAAAAATGGGTGTAACGGCAGAGGTGTGGGCAGGTGCGGTTCGCCGATCACAAGGCTTTGAGGAGGAGTACTGGGACACAGACAACATACACCACAGCATAGATCCCGTCATCATAAACCTCGACAGCGATGATGAGGAAGACTTGTTCTTGGAAAGTGACGTGGAGTAAAAGAAAGGTTATGCTGTGCACTCATGTTGTCATCACTTGTCACCTCATCATATATCCGCTTCCGCTCACAGTGTATTTTGAACTATGAAATACTCTTCCATATAACCTGTAGTTCTCTTTCTTAAAAAGTTATCCCTTGGATTAATTTCCGTTTTCATTTCTGTCCTAAAAAGGATTTATAGATATATATTATACACAATAATACTAATAAAGATAATACTAATACTAATAATAATATTAATAACAGTAATAATAATATTCTTAATATTACTCATAATAAAAATAATAACAATACTAACGGTAATACTATTACTATTACTACTACTACTATTACTACTACTACTACTACTAATAATAATAATAATAATAATAATAATAATAATAATACAGTGTAATAAAATATCTCGAATTCATCATGTTACTGCTCTGGCGCCCATCCCCAATCGTACTTTAGGGTAGAGGCTACAAGGCAAAATGGAAATTAATCCATGAGCTACAAAGAGTATATAGCCCAGAGGAAGGCAAAGAAAGACAATTTACACACACCTCATTGTTTTATGGCTAATGCATGCACCAGTTGGAGAGCCATATACATCTCGTGGGTTAGTGCAAGGTTGAAATTAATTTAATTGAATTCCATGAGAAAGAGAGAGAGAGAGAGAGAGAGAGAGAGAGAGAGAGAGAGAGAGAAGGGGGGAGGTTGAGGGAGGGAGGGGGTAAAGAGTGATAGAAGGAAGGAGGGATCATACAGGTAGGGGGAGAGAGGTGGGTGGGGTCTAAGGAGTGACGTAGTGATGGCTGTGTCCGAATACTGTCTCTGGATATCGGGAATTTCTCTCAACTGTCAAGAGTATGTAGCTTACTCATACACTTCTGGTAATGCACTACGCAGTCAGAAATTAGCGCTAGGTGTGAAATAAACTGTGGCAAAGTATAATAGTGATCCAACACTTCGTTACCGAGAAAACCCAGAAAATCGAGGTAACACAGCCGCTGAAATGCATAGTAGGGAACCAGTTCTTCACGCTTCATTACCGGTGGAAGCAGAACTAAAACTTCCTTAAAGGCCCCTGCACCTCGGAATCAGCAACCTACTGCAATTCTGGAATGCTCATAAAACTGACTACCCATGCCTATCAGGACTGGCCAAGTGTTATCTATTTGTTCTAGCTTCCTGTGTTCCATTCATTAATAGTTATGGATATTTGTCGGAGGAACAGTAGTGACGGTATGTCGTGTGGATGGTGAAGTAATTACACTTTTAAATGTTAAACATACAAAAGTAATACAGTGACCCCCAGGTTATTGGGCAATATTGAAAATGCGCCTAGAATGTGATAACGATATTGCTAGATAACAAAAGCACAGAACCTCCGGAATTTATCCTAGTTGATACCGGGTACCCCACTCGTAAACCCAGGTGTTTCATTTCACAATAATTTAGACCCACTAAATTCATACATACTGTTATGGTGAGTACAGGCAGGGTACGCCTGTATTTACTATAACAGTATGTATGTAGTTAGTGGGTCTACATTGTTGTAAAATGGAATAATTTGGCCACGACAGCAGTGGGATATCGATTCTGTCGGATTAGGAAGCAATTTTTCACATAAATTTCTAGAAGTAGCGAAGATGCATTCCAGTCCCCATCAAATATTCCATCCATCCTTCCATCATCCAATCTACATTGCCCCGTGAGGAGCGTAGGAGCCCGGGGCTAGGCAGTTGGTCCCGACATTTAAGATCACAAACATATAATCTGCTACTAAAAGACATAAAATGAAATTCTTATTGTTTGTATCAAGTGTACTGGGTGTCTGAAGGATTTATTTATTTATACTAAAAGTATGTGTTCGTACAGTGGTTGTACAGTTACCACTGCACGCAGTCGCTTTTGGCTTGCTAAACTCAGGGTATCGTGCATACCAGCCCTATGTGAACAGGGATATGTTTCTCCATCATATAACCTCACATTGAGAAATCACGACTTATTCCCCATCTTCTCTCCCCGTCTCTGTTTTTTTCCCCACTTTTCCTCTTCCTTTTTTCTCTTTTCCACCTTCCTTTCATCCTCTTGTTACTTCAGTTCCTCTCTCTTATACATTCTCGAGCCACATCCAAAGGTTATAAAAGAAAACAATAAAGGAAAATTCAGTAAAAGAGGAAGTATGTAAGAAATTGGGTCAGTCGCCTTCTTGTCACTTGCTTAGGCAATGTGTACACAAGCCATCGCTCGAGATCCTATGTCGCAGGGAATTTCAGCCTCTGTGCGGCTTTCTTTAAGGACTACCTAATTTTGCTCTGTGTGTGTGTGTGTGTGTGTGTGTGTGTGTGTGTGTGTGTGTGTGTTCTTACCTAATTGTATCTTTACAGGAATGAGTCAAGCTCGTACTGTCCCGTGTCTTAAACCATATTTATCGTACATATCCTTAAATTTGTGAATTGTTTTGGCACACACTATTTCATTCGGTAGTGCATTCCATTGATCAATTGCTCTGTTTGGGAAACTGAATTTCCTTACGTCTTTATCACCTCTCTTCTTATGCAGTTTTTTGCAGTGTCCTCTTGTTGATGCTTCTCCATATGTCAAGTAATCATTTATGCCTATTTTCTCCCTCCCTGATATGCACTTATATAGCATTATCATGTCACCTCTTTTCCTTCTCTCCTGTAAAGTTGGTAGATTCAGTTTATTTAGTCTTTCTTCGTAGCTTAGGTCCCTTAAGCTTGGTATCCATCTTGTAGCGGCCCTTTGAACTTTTTCAATCTTGTCTATGTGCTTTTTGAGATGAGGACTCCAGACTACTGATGCATATTCCAGGGTTGGTCTAATGAATGATGTTATTATCCTTCTTAGCATGTCTTCATTTATGTATGTGAATGCTATTCTCATATTTGCAAGCAGTGTATACATGTTCCGTACCTTCTCGCTGATGTGGTCAGCCGGAGATAGTCTGTTATTGATAATCACACCTAGGTCTTTCTCTCTTTCTGATGTGTATAGGGTTTTATTTCCTAACTTATAATCCCAATCAGGTCTTTTTCCACTTTTACCAAACTTGATTACATGACATTTGTCCACATTGAATTCGATTTGCCATGTGCTACTCCATTCATGAAGTTTATTTAATTCTTCTTGTAGCTCTTTGCAAGAGTCTGTGTTAGTAATTCTCCTTTGTATTTTTGCATCATCTGCAAACATATTCAGATAGCTCCCATTTCCAGTGTTACTGTTTATATCATTTATATACACTAAAAACATGATTGGTGCCAGCACTGAACCCTGTGGTACTCCACTAGTCACTTCTTTCCATGATGAGTAGTTTCCTCTTAGTACTGTCCTCATTTCTCTTTTTATGAGAAAGTCTTGCATCCAACAAAACAGTTTGCCTCGAATTCCTCCTTGATGGTACAGTTTCCATAAAAGTCTTTGGTGTGGTACTGTGTCAAAAGCTTTCTTGAAATCTAAATAGATACTGTCCACCCATCCTTCCCTTTCCTGTATTGTGTTTGTTACTCTGTCATAGTAGCTCAACAGATTAGTAACACATGATTTTCCTTTTCTGAAACCAAACTGTCTTTCTGTTATCATACTGTGTTCTTCTAGATGATTTACCCAAGGTTTTCTTATAAGTTTTTCTAATACCTTGCTTACAACACTGGTTAGTGATACTGGTCGGTAGTTGAGTGGATTTTGTCTATTTCATTTCTTGAATAAGGGGACAATATTTGCTTTTTTCCAAATATCAGGTACTTTACCTTGACTCAAGGATTTCTTGAAAATTATAAATTATGGTTTACTTAACTCCTTTGCACATTCTCGTAATACCCAACATGAAATTTCATCAGTACCACTTGCTTTTCCTCTGTCTAATCTACTTAACTCCTCCTGTATTACTTTTTCTGCTATTTGTATAACTGGTAGTATGTGTGGACATGCATGTTCCACATAGTCCCTCTCAAAATTTTTTTCTTCTGTAAAAACTAATTGGAAATTCTTATTTAGTGCTTCACAAATATCTTTCTCTTGTGTATAAGTGATTCCCTCATCCGTAATGGATTGTATTATATCTTTTACTTTGGTTTTGCTTCTGATATAGCTGTAAAACAGCTTTGGTTGATCACTACTTTTATTTATTATATCCTCCTCAAACTGTTTTTGGGCTTCCCTCCTTATTCTTGTATAGTCGTTTCTTGCCTGTTTGTAATTATTATACGCCCTTTCACTATTGTGTCTTCTGTATCAATTCCACAACAAATCTCTTCTTTCTTTTGATTTTTTACATTCTGTATTGAACCATTTCTGTATTTTCTTATCTGCTTCTTTGTGCTGTGGGATGTACTTCTGGACTCCTATTTCATAAAATTCACAAAAAATTTTATATACAGCATTTAAATCTTGTCCTCTAAGCTCATTTTCCCAATCAACTTCTAAGAAATACTTCTTTAGGTCTTGATAATTTCCCTTTTTATAGTTTAGGCTCTTTTTGTAACTGTCATTGCTGTTTACTATGTCATATGCTATAATGAAGTTATAATTTAGTACTGCATGATCACTTTTGCCGAGTGGAGGGTGATATATTAAACTGTCAATATCATTTTCTTGCCTAGTAAATATTAGATCTAGCACTGAAGGTACATCAAGTCCTCTTTTTCTGGTGGTTTCCCTCCCATGTTGCGTTAAGAAAAACTCTTGTACGAGATCCAGGAGCTTTTGGTCCCAACAGCTTTCTTGGCTATTTATATCTAGAGTATTCCAATTTATATTTGTATTGAAGTCCCCAGTTAGTATAATTCTTTCCGATTTCTCTTCCATTTTATGTAGCAATGATCTTATACTCTGAATTGTACTCTCTGCCAGGTCCTCATATTCGTCTCTTTCCCATGTGTTTGATCTGGGTGGCATGTACAAATTGGCTACAATTACTTTACCTTCAGATGTGTCGATCTCTACTGCAATCAGTTCTACTTGTGATGGTATATCTAGTTTTATTTCCTTGACTTTTAGATTTTTCTTAGTTAATATTATAATTCCTCCTCCTTTTTTTAAATTTCTGTCTCTTCTCCATATATTGTATTTCTCTAAGTTTAGTATGTCATCGGATATCCTTGGTGTTAATTTTGTTTTAGTTAGGCATATTATTTGTGGTTCATTTTCTCTGACATAATCATTCATCTCTAGTAATTTAGATACCATTCCATCCACATTTGAGTACATCAACTTTATCATCTTGTTTATATACTTGTCATGACATGGTTTCTACTACATTCCTCCTGTTTCTTCCATCCTGTTTGTGTACCACTTTCGTACCTGCAATCCTATTACTTTGTAAAAAAAAATTTCTTCTTCTCCTCTTCTGATCTTCTCTCATTCTTTGTTTTTGCTTCCTCCCTTTTCTCTTTCAGTAATTCCAGTTCCTCTTGTGTTAGGCATCTTTTTATCCATACATTTTTGAACTCCTCTTTTTCCTTAAGATTCTTTGCATTTTTTAGTATCTCTTCCACAGTGTTTACACTCTGGAAAGTCACCTTTAGAGGTCTTGTCTTGCTTTTCTCGTATTTCCCTAACCTTTTGTGTTCCTCTATGTCTTTACTACAGATTTCCTCTGATACTTCTTTCAGTAAGCTCATTACATTTGCCATCTCCTTTTTGTCTCTTGTGATCTTGTTTTTAACTTCATCCTCTTCTATACCAGTGATTACTATTTATTTGTTTATCTCTACTGAATCTCTGACTAACTTTGGATTGTTTTGGATTATTCTTTTCACCTCCTTTTTAATGATTTTTTCCTCCACCCTTGTTTCTAAGTCTTTCTTTACTTTCACCATTTCAGCATACGTGGTTTCTACATCATTTTTATAGCTTTGCACAGCTTCATTTACTTGTGTTATCTTCTCCTCAATATCACTGCTCTGGTCAATAAGACTGCTAACTTGCCTAATTGTTTCTGTGTCATTTTTGAACTCTTCCATAACACTCTCGTGACTGACTACTGTACTTGACATTTCACTCATTTTCTTCCTAAGTGTACTCAGTTCCACGGTTAGTTCACTGATGGTTGTGTCTTTCTTATTGGCCTCCCTTCCTAGTTTTTCTATTTCTTCCTTTTGCAAGTGCATCTGCTTCTTTATTTCATCAATTTCATTTTTGAGAGCCATTTCTAGTTTGTTTACACGTTCAACCAATCTATTGTGAGTCTCTACTTCAACCAGTTCTTGGTAGAAATCATCATTTTGCTTTTTACCTTTATCCCTTTTCTTTTCCAGATTTGTTTTACTGAAGTATGTATCCATTTTGCAATACTTAAAGTGAAGAGGATGTACTTACAATCTCCGTGTTGCTGTAATCTAAACAAACCTCAGAGATGACTCAGCGTATTCTTTCGTCTTGGTTCTATTTCCTGTTTTTACAAGTCTTGTTTAAACTTATTATTTTTTTCCTTTTTATAATGAACAATCATTTAGTCTAACCTGATACTGAGCTTGACTCATACAAAGATACTATTTAGGTAATGCCATTGGCCGTGATGATTTGGTAGGAGGCCGGTGTCACATGTCCGTGTAGATTGAATCCCTCTGTGTGTGTGTGTGTGTGTGTGTGTGTGTCTGTGTCTATCTATTTTATTACAATCTCACACTGACAAACCACGTTTTGGATTCCCTGACAGTCGTATACTCCAGCACCTCCCTTACCGGTCGATTGAACTGCTTCTCAAACATATTCAGGTCTCCTCATGGATCAACACCAACTGTGAATATGGATGCTACCTGTTCTTATCATGTGGGTGGTATTGGTATGTTCTAATGCAGAATTCATCCTCACTTAAGATCATACCCGATCACATTTTCGCATTAAATCAAAGATATCTAACACTTTTCAGCCTTCTTACTGGCCAGATGTATTCAGAGTAAAAATTTGCTTAACTAGTAATCAAGGAGACTCATTACTACCTATGATCACTGGATCACAGAACTTAATGAAACAGCAAAAAAGCTTTAAGTTGTGAGATTTCCTTAGTTCCATCACATGAAAGCAAAGTTTTTATTACACACGTGTTTTGACAGCGAGTTTTTGTTTTTTTAATATTCGAGTTACAGCTGCTAGTTGCCACTCATGACGTACATCACTATTTTTTTTGTGATTTATTGAACAATTCAGTTAGCGACTTAGATACTTTTTTCACCTTTTCCTTCAGAATGCACATACAGGAAGATATTTTGTCTCGCCCTTGTGTTTTATTCATTTTAAGTTTAACCAATGGTTAGTCGTTACTCACTTCTAGGACAACAGGAAAAGCTGGAGGAATATAATTTTTAATTTCAATTGTAAATACGGATGGAAAAAAAACAAAACTGAGCATTATCGCCATCTCAGTAGTATCGTCGGCATGCTCTCCATCATCTGTGACTGGTGGACCAATTTGTGTGTGTGTGTGTGTGTGTGTGTGTGTGTGTGTGTGTGTGTGTGTGTGGCTCTGGGCATAGGCTTTACAGCCTGCTATCAAGGCCCAGCAGTCCTCCTACATACCATACACCTCTACATGTCACCATTTAGGCGCTAACACCCATCGTCCATATTGAATACATGCTAGGGCCGTCTCATACAGGACTGGTGTATTGGATGGACCAATTGTTGGTGCTATTACTTTCTCGTCTCTGATATAAGTAGCTGAAAAATTCTTTAGGGTTGGATTTACTGATACAGGCAACATGAGCTTCAAAGGTGTTCTTTCTTTGCTTTATTTATGTATGTATTTATTTATTTTATTCTTTTTGCTTGATGACGAAGATCATCACTCTTATTTCTATAAATTTGAATCCTTGTGGCATTATGATTTTTTTTTTGGTCCTTTTTTTTAGCTGATTGGCAGCATTTACTATCCATATTCCACCATTTGGGTTTATTATTATTATTATTATTTTTAGCAGACCTTCTGTTGCACTGAAATACATAGTTTTACTGATTTATTGAGAATATATATGAATAATTTCCAGGCTTCTTTGATATTGACTATTCTAACAATGTGATTCCAATTACTAGATTCAATAATCTCCCGTTTTTCTTTTATTTTTCTTTTTTTTATCTGCTCTCTTGTAGTCGGACAATTTCGTGTAACTTGCCCTGACACTGTCATCACTCAATTTGAGGTTGAATGTGACTGTTCGATCGTCACTAGTACTAATCTCTTTTTCTACCATATATTACTAAGTTTTCCAATATGAACAAAACCATGTCTAATATGGTACCTCTTCATGTTGGACAGTCTAAGAGCTGATGCAACAAATTTTCTTGCAAATTGGTGTACTGATCCAGCCCTGTGTGTAATGGCCTTTCCATATTTGGAAACTGACAAATTAAAATAACAAAATACTACAGTACTTCAGATGCTACATATTTCAGCTATTTGGTTGTAAATTTCGCTGTCGGTGCTAGTGGACTGTGCTGGTGGATAAAAAATTAACCCAAATACTATTTCGCTATGGGATTTATTTGTAAGCTAGAGATAAGTGCTGCTTAGGAATTACAGATGGAAGGGTTCACCTTAAATGTATACTGGTACACTGCGCTCCACTCTATTTTTTCTTTCACTACTGAAAATGCCGTAACATGTATTTTGCTATTTAAAAAAAAAAAAAATCATTTTCCCGTGTTGAGCAACAATTCTGTTACGCCAACTACATCATAATCTTCAGCAAGAACATAAGCCTCTAATCCAGAAAATTAATTCCTTAAACTATGCGCATTAATGAGAAGAGCACTAATGTCCTTGCCTCCGTTACTCAATCTTCAATTTTTTACATCTATTGTACGCTGACTCATCTACAGGTCTCGCACAGAGTGATATATATATATATATATATATATATATATATATATATATATATATATATTTTGTTATTTATTTATTTATTTTTTATTTTTTCCAGAAAAAAAGTACTATTTCATCCAAAAGACAGCTTAGACGTGCACAGCCTCCCGAATTCAAGTGGAGACCATCATGTGCAAACAGCCCACTGCTTGCGAGAGTGATTCCAGGTGCCAACGAACTCAATATCTTCCTGTAAACAGTATGCCTGTGCAATTATTCAGGATGAAAGCCTTCCCATAAAAGATGTTGCTTGCAGCAATCCTGGGGAGAACACCAGAAATGAGAACGTTATTAGTCTTTTCCTTGGAACTCTCAATCATCAGCTTGAACTTGTTCAGGAGCTCTTCAGGCCGGGTTTGCATTACACTGTTGGTTCGTGTGTGAATGACTAAGAGACTTACGTCAGTTGCATTCTCTGTAACAGTATTTACTGCCCAGGTTACATCATCTGGTCCAGCACCTGGAATACAGTAACGCTTCTTTTAGTTGGTGCACTGCCTTAAACTGAAGCTGTCCACGGATGATCAAGTCCCCCACCAGTAGAGCCTCATGAATGTCTTCTTCAGCATTGATTAAAATCTGAAAATTATAAGTGGAGAACAGTAAATTGCTTCACTTTCTTGTCATCCTGGCACCATTTCGTGCTGGCTCAAAACGGCCCTTGTCAAATAGGGGCTAGGCTAATCAGTTTCAGCAGCAGCAGCAGGGACAAAACCAATGTCATCTCGGACAACACCGGTCCTTGACCAAAGAGTGTTGCTCCCCTCCACAGTTCCCAACACTGCTAGCAACAAACTCCTCAAACTTATTAGCTCCACGAGTAAGGATATTAATTCTATTAGTTGCTTCGGACAGCTTTTCTTCAAGGTCATGGCAGAGTTTGCAAATCCTGTAGACAAAAGAACTGTCAATGAAAAAAGAGCCGGTGAAACTTCTGGTGCAGCCTGTGCACATTATGTTCCGGGACATATTGAAATTTGGGGTTTACAGAGAAGCTTTTGAAAAAATAGATAAGTAAATACTCTAAGGTAAAGTTACTTATAAATAAAAATATCTAAAAGGGATTATGCAGCAAGTTAGTTTATGTATATCACAAAACAAATTTTGACAGTAACAGTATGCTTTTGCTACTAAATGAAGTGATTGCTGTACTGTTACTGAAATGTAGAGGAAGTATTCTAGCTGCCTGTAACAGTGTACAATACATTGAGTTAGGAAAGGTTGAATATATTGGCTGGCACCAAAGACAGGTGTATACTCTTCTCTGGCCCGAGTTTAGCCCCTCTTGGTGCTGGCAGTGAGCTGTTCGTGAGCAAGAGTGTTATAACAAGTCGTTACTGTGGCTCCTTTATACCTCTCTCAATGGATCGGATTATTGCAGATCTACCTTTACATCCTTGAATGCAAGTGAATGCCGGTGGGTGTGGCTGAACACTCTCATACTGAGTTCATAATTCATTGCTAAAGTATAGCTGATTCATCCGTTCAACCATAGTTCATCTTTTGAATGCTAAATAATGTGGCTGGATTCCCTCACTCTGAGTACGTCTTTTCTAAGTTGACTGAAGTACCTGTGTCAATGTCCACCAGATGTCAGGACTGTGTGGCCTTATATTTACTATAGTATTTATTACAGAGAAAGAAGGTTTATTGTCTTGTCTGGTCGACTGGAGAGACCCAGGAGGGGAATATCGGGGTAGGTCGTCTTTGTCCCGTTATCCTCTTAGTATTGTAAGTGAGCTGAGGTGATAACATAGGTAGACTGAGGCTGATGGAGTTTTATTGAAGCAGTTGCTTGACTGAAAAAGATAAAGAGCTTGACATGACCCGTTGTATTGTTAGGGGCAGTTTGTGATAGCTGCCGCCTTCCAACTCTTTCTCTCTCTCCTATTCTTCTTTCTCCTTCCTTCTTGCTTGGCTCTCTCTGGCTCTCTGAGATCCTATATGTGATTTTGGGGCATAATTCTGCTGCCGAGGCGTCCGGCTTAGTGACGTGTGTGTATGTGTGTGTGTGTTCTTATCTAATTGTTCTTACCTAATTGTTCTTACCTAATTGTATCTTTACAGGAATGAGTCAAGCTCGTACTGTCCCGTGTCTTAAACCATTTTTATCGTACAAATCCTTAAATTTGTGAATTGTTTTGGCACACACTATTTCATTCGGTAGTGCATTCCATTGATCAATTGCTTTGTTTGGGAAACTGAATTTCCTTACGTCTTTATCACCTCTCTTCTTATGCAGTTTTATGCAGTGTCCTCTTGCTGATGCTTCTCCATATATTAGTAATCATTTATGTCTATTTTCTCCCTCCCTGATATGCACTTATATAGCATTATCATGTCACCTCTTTTCCTTCTCTCCTGTAGTGTTGGTAGATTCAGTTTATTTAGTCTTTCTTCTTAGCTTAGGTCCCTTAAGCTTGGTATCCATCTTGTAGCGGCCCTTTAATCTTTTTCAATCTTGTCTATGTGTTTTTTGAGATGAGGACTCCAGACTACTGATGCATATTCCAGGGTTGGTCTAATGAATGATGTTATTATCCTTCTTAGCATCTCTTGATTTATGTATGTGAATGCTATTCTCATATTTGCAAGCAGTGTATACATGTTCCGTACCTTCTCGCTGATGTGGTCAGCCGGAGATAGTCTGTTATTGATAATCACACCTAGGTCTTTCTCTCTTTCTGACGTGTATAGGGTTTTATTTCCTAACTTATAATCCCAATCAGGTCTTTTTCCACTTTTACCAAACTTGATTACATGACACTTGTCCACATTGAATTCCATTTGCCATGTACTACTCCATTCATGAAGTTTATTTAATTCTTCTTGTTGCTCTTTACAAGAGTCTGTGTTAGTAACTCTCCTTTGTATTTTTGCATCATCTGCAAACATATTCAGATACCTCTCATTTCCAGTGTCACTGTTTATATCATTTATATACACTAAAAACATGATTGGTGCCAGCACTGAACCCTATGGTACTCCACTAGTCACTTCTTTCCATGATGAGTAGTTTCCTCTTAGTACTGTTCTCATTTCTCTTTTTATGAGGAAGTCTTGCATCCAACGAAACAGTTTGCCTCGAATTCCTCCTTGATGGTGCAGTTTCCATAAAAGTCTTTGGTGTGGTACTGTGTCAAAAGCTTTCTTGAAATCTAAATACATACTGTCCACCCATCCTTCCCTTTCCTGTATTGTGTTTGTTACTCTGTCATAGTAGCTCAATAGATTAGTAATACATGATTTTCCTTTTCTGAAACCAAACTGTCTTTCTGTTATCATACTGTGTTTTTCTAGATGATTTACCCAAGCTTTTCATATAAGCTTTTCTAATACCTTGCTTACAACACTGGTCAGTGATACTGGTCGGTAGTTGAGTGGATTTTGTCTATTTCCTTTCTTGAATAAGGGGACAATATTTGTTTTTTTTTCCAAATATCAGGTAGTTTACCTTGACTCAAGGATTTCTTGAAAATTATAAATAATGGTTTACTTAACTCCTTTGCACATTCTCGTAGTACCCAACATGAACTTTCATCAGGACCACTTGCTTTTCCTCTGTCTAATCTACTTAACTCCTCCTGTATTACTTTTTCTGCTATTTGTATATCTGGTAGTATGTGTGGACATGCATGTTCCACATAGTCCCTCTCAAAATTTTTTCTTCTGTAAAAACTAATTGGAAATTCTTATTTAGTGCTTCACAAATATCTTTCTCTTGTGTATAAGTGATTCCCTCATCCGTAATGGATTGTATTATATCTTTTACTTTGGTTTTGCTTCTGATGTAGCTGTAAAACAGCTTTGGTTGATCACTACTTTTATTTATTATATCCTCCTCAAACTGTTTTTGGGCTTCCCTCCTTATTCTTGTATAATCGTTTCTTGCCTGTTTGTAATTATTATACGCCCTTTCACTATTGTGTCTTCTGTATCTATTCCACAACAAATCTCTTCTTTCTTTTGATTTTTTACATTCTGTATTGAACCATTTCTGTATTTTCTTATCTGCTTCTTTGTGCTGTGGGATGTACTTCTGGACTCCTATTTCATAAAATTCACAAAAAATTTTATATACAGCATTTAAATCTTGTCCTCTAAGCTCATTTTCCCAATCAACTTCTAAGAAATACTTCTTTAGGTCTTGATAATTTTCCTTTTTATAGTTTAGGCTCTTTTTGTAACTGTCATTGCTGTTAACTATGTCATATGCTATCCTGAAGTTATAATTTAGTACTGCATGATCGCTTTTGCCGAGTGGAGGGTGATATATTAAACTCTCAATATCATTTTCTTGCCTAGTAAATATTAGATCTAGCACTGAAGGTACATCAAGTCCTCTTTTTCTGGTGGTTTCCCTCACATGTTGCGTTAGGAAAAACTCTTGCACGAGATCCAGGAGCTTTTGGTCCCAACAGCTTTCTTGGCTAATTATATCCAGATTATTCCAATTTATATTTGTATTAAAATCCCCAGTTAGTATAATTCTTTCCGATTTCTCTTCCATTTTATGTAGTAATGATCTTAAACTCTGAATTGTACTCTCTGCCAGGTCCTCATATTCATCTCTTTCCCATGTGTTTGATCTGGGTGGCATGTACAAATTGGCTACAATTACTTTCCCTTCAGATGTATTGATCTCTACTGCAATCAGTTCTACTTGTGATATATCTAGTTTTATTTCATTGACTTTTAGATTTATCTTAGTTAATATTATAATTCCTCCTCCTTTTTTTAAATTTCTGTCTCTTCTCGATATATTGTATTCCTCTAAGTTTAGTATGTCATTGGATATCCTTGGTGTTAATTTTGTTTCAGTTAGGCATATTATTTGTGGTTCATTTTCTCTGACATAATCATTCATCTCTAGTAATTTAGATACCATTCCATCCACATTTGAGTACATCAACTTTATCATCTTGTGTATATACTTGTCATGACATGGTTTTACTACCTTCCTCCTTTTTATTCCATCCTGTTTGTGTACCACTTTCGTACCTGCAATCCTATTACTTTGTAAAAAAATTTCTTCTTCTCCTCTTCTGATCTTCCCTTATTTTTTGTTTTTGCTTCCTCTCTTTTCTCTTTCAGTAATTCCAGTTCCTCTTGTGTTAGGCTTTTTTTTATCCATACATTTTTGAACTCTTCTTTTTCCATAAAATTCTTTGCGTTTTTTAGTATCTCTTCCACAGTGTTTACACTCTGGAAAGTCACCTTTAGAGGTCTTGTCTTGCTTTTCTCGTATTTCCCTAACCTTTTATGTTTCTCTATGTGTGTGTGTGTGTGTGTGTGTGTGTGTGTGTGTGCAAGTTTCCGGCACGTGTCCGGCACGTTTCCGTCACCTGATCAGAGACCTCATCCTGTGCTTGGGATACTTGAGTGTCTGGTTACGGGGAAGTGCATCTACCTCTTCCTGGAGAACTCATACATAACTGCCTGTCTATTACATACTGGTACATGTTATAAACTGTTACATAATTATGAATGCCTATAATTATTTAAATGTCTCTATATTGCTCGGCCATGCCAACTGTTGTACCCATGATGTATGCCATATTACATGTTTTACAAAGCATATAGTAACATGGTACATTTATATAAATGTACTGAACAAACACTTGAGCCAATACATGGTATTCATCATAGTATCGGAGTGACATAATAACACTGTAGAAACATAACATATAGTAGTGATTTACTGCAGTAGCATAATTGTGTATGTGCTGTATAACAGATACAGTATGCGTATGGTAATACATGGCGAGTCTACTGTAGTCAATTGTATCTAGAATCAGCTATACGTAATGTACTTGCTACTTATATACATATACGAGTATATGTGATTATTAATCATCATCATCATCATCATCATCCGAACCTCCTTCCCCACCCTACGGCAGGGTGAGGAGTAGCAATGTCCAGACAACCCAAATTTGCCCAGTCCAGTAGGCCACGCTTCCATTCACTCATCATTCAAGCCCCCGGAATCCTGGCTCCATCGGATACGCCAAAAACATTCACCACGTTCTGTAGCTTCACATAACCGTATCCGATTGAGTCAATCCGGACGCTGCCACGTTAGAACGGGATGCCAAATCCCTAATCATCCACTTTTCACAACATTCATCCAGCCAGTTCGATCTCTTCTCGGTACCCTACGCTCACCGACTTCCAAAACTCTCTTCTTCACACACTTATCCACCATAACTCTCCACCTTCTTCTTGGCCTACCTCGCCTCCTCGCTCCTTCTAATTCGCTCAGATATACCTTTTTCATCACTCTATTGTTATCCATTCTTTCCACATGACCATACCATCTCAGAACACTTTCTTCAATTCTGGTGTCCACCAACTTCCTCACTCCACATCTTTCACGAATCACATTATTTCGTATCCTATCCACCGTCTGTACTCCACATACATTCCTCATCAGTCTCATCGTCACTGCTCTTACTCTTGACTTTAAATTTTCATGCCACACCATAGTCTCACATCCATATGTTAAAGCTGGCACTAACACTCCCTCATGTAAGCCTCGTGCAGCTGCAACACTCAAGCCTCTGTTTCTTGTCAAGGTCTTCATTGCACCAGCTACTTTTCTTCCTTGGGTCACTCTACTTTCAATTTCTTTTGCACATTTTCCTCTCTTTTCTATCACTGTACCCAGGTATTTGAACTCTCTCACCAACTCCAGTCTCTCTCCATTCACTATAAAATCGCACTGAGAGTCACCTTCTCTTTCAGTAACCATCACACTACTCTTTTCTGCATTTACTCTCAAGGCACGACACTCACAGACATCGGCAAAACTCTGCACTAGCCTACCAAGTTCTTGTCCGGTATTTGCAAGTAGCATTGGATCATCATACAAGAAATTTGAGAGATTCCATCCATCACCATTCATTACCAACGCCAGCCCTCTCTCCATTACTCGTGTTTTTGCTTCACTCATCACCTCATCCTTATATATACTGAACAACAAATATTGTTTTATAGAATGAATACATGTATATTAGTTTAATTATATTTACATTATATGTGGCCCCATAATTTCTTTTTCATTTTTCTTATATATATATATATATATATATATATATATATACACGGGCATACCCTAGTTTAACGAGGTAATTGGTTAGGTAAAACACCATCGTTAGGCTGGGTATCGTATACCGGGGTACTTTTAACATGTATTTCAATGTGGACCGTTTACCAGTCTTGGGTTTCCCCCCAAACCAAGTCCAAAACCCACCCAGATGAACCCAAAAACAGATTTAAATGCAAACTAAATGGCCAAATAGCTGTCAAGGAAGCTAACCTAAGCCTAACACCTGTAAATGTCTCGCCAAAAGCAACAAATACAGCCTGAAAATCATAAGGAATAGGTTAGAAAATATCAAACACCTCTCATCACTTACTTCTTGTAAGTCCATGTCTGGTCCTGGTCATCATCCTTGCTATCACCCCCGGGGCTAGTGGACATGTGGTGTTCTCCAACACTCAATCCTCCTCCTCAAAGCTCTCAAATCTGATCTCCAGGGGAGGGTCAGAGGGGGGTGGCGATGGAGTTTGATGCAATGACTCAGGTGTTGGCGATGGGATGTGATGTGATGGCTCAGGCAATGGTGATCAGGTGCGACACGATTGCTCTGGGGATGGCGATGGAGTGCAATGTAGTGACAGAGTAGGTGGTGAGGGAGACAGCTGCGACATGAGGTGGTGAGGGAGACTGCTGCAATGAATGATGAGGTAGCAATGGACTCAGTTGCGGTGGCTCACACTGTGGTGAGGGAGAGACAGTGGCCGAGGTGGTGTGAGAGATGGAGGCCGGGATGAGGAAGGCAGCGATGGAGTGGCAGAGTGCCTTAGTGGAGACACAGGTGACACAGGAGGCGGCAATCGGCTGGAGGTTAGATCCAGCACAACGGGCTTAGCACATCCTTGGCAGGAAGTGTCCCTTGGTGTTGCTTTGCTGGTTGAAGGCTGAGGAGATGCTCTGCTGGTTGATGGCTGGAGAGACGCTTTGGTTATTGAGGACTGGGGAGATCCTGTGTGACTTGCTGGCTTGGTAGGGTCTGCTTGAAGAAGGCTGTGATTGTAGCCTACCTGGCCACTCTCATCTTCTCCTCCAGCATCATCCTGTAGACTTTCATTCCCTTCTTGAGCCGATTGCCTGTACCTGCTTCATGCTGGGAAAGGGTCGTGTGTCCGCATAAGATCAACTATCTCGTCTAGCTTTGTTAGCATCTCCTTTAGGATTTTGATGTTCAGAGCTCAGACCTCAGGTACAATCTCCTCCTCCTCTGCTTCCTGGTGCACTTGCAGGATCTCCATACTGAGGAGATCCTGGTTGCTGAGCTCCTTCCTGTGGCTCTCAAGAACCTCCTCCACTTCATCCTCTTTGACCTCCCCGAAGCCGGCCTCGTGCAACAATTCAACTATGTCCTGCCACACACGCTGGACAGGCAGAGCTTGCACACCCTTGGGGAAGCCGGTGAAGGAGTGCATGCACTCTGGCCATAGCTTCCGTCACACACCGTTCATCTTTGCCTGGCTAACCTCAATCCACGCTGCAGTGATATTCTTTAGGGTGTGGCGTATGTTGCAGCCCTTCCCAAACTGCTGCACTGTTGTCCTGTCATCACTGTCACAGGCAGTTACCAACTGGTGCATTGTGCAGCAGAGGTAATAAGCCTTAGCCCTTAGCTGCGGGGGATTTCCGGCTGTCGCCCACTCCTCCTTACGAGGGATTTCCGAGTTTTTCGCAAAAATCCCCTTACTTCAAACCCTAATATCTGCCAAACTATTATAGCTAGAGAAAAAAATTAAGTATACATAAGACTCAACAACTCCTCCTCTTTCAAATGAAAGTATCCTGAGGTCTCCAGATGTTCCCATCGATGAGTAAGGATAAATTAAAGATTACTGGTTTTCTGTGTTTTGGTGGGTTAATCTGGTTGCATACCACTGCCAGTGGCCTTGGACTCGTTGGCTAGCATTGGCAGCATTGACTGGAGTGGTGATTGTAACATTGTCTGGCCTCTCAGAATATTCCAATCATTTCTTCGACTTTTCTTTGCTCATCATCGTAAGGATGAGTCATCACCCCTTTCATGTGGTTCCCTATAGTGTTTTCTGCCCGTTTCATAGCACAACTACGCCCCGTAGATGTATGGGAAGAGAATAGCTCTTTATTTTTATTACTTCTTGCATCAGTTATAATAGTTTCCCTCTACTACGGCACTTATATTTGCACTTGACATCATGATTACAGGTAACTACACTTTAAGAAGTAAATACTCTGGCTGTTTCACACAGTATGGTTGAGAATGATGTAATTACATGTACAGAAATTGTGACTAATTTGTACTAATCAGGGGCAACGTGAAAATATTACTAATGTTATACACATCAAACGTTTTTCGTATTTCTCATCACAAATACGCTAATGCTCACATATTCAACATTATTTTCTGAGTAACGAGGGAAAAAAATTAGTTACAGCCAACCAGGTCATTTTCTTACCCTCCCATGCACTTTTGGTTTTCTTTCATTCTACTAGAGAAGGTTACTGAAGGTATTTCCAATCATTCTTTCACAGATAACCATAAACAGTAACACTTATTGCAATGCACTTGTAAAACTTATTATAAAACACCTATTTCATAACACCTATGAGATATAACTTATAATATCTTACATTTCACTTATGTATAAAAAAAAAAAAAAAACACGTGCATACCTGTGTATTATTTACAATTTCCCAACACCTGCTCAGTCACTGAGCTCTTTCCACGGCACTAAGGGCAGAACTTTAGTGGGGATTGATGAGGCTATCGGTCCTTCACGAAGTGTTACTTATTTGGATGATGACAAAGAAGAAGACATGGTTCCTCACACTACCACTGCCGTGTATAGACTGACCCGCGCATCCGCGGGGTACCTGGGGGTCCTTCCTACCCATTGGGTATTATTGAAAATGGTCACAAGTTCAAAGGGTGGCAGGAAGGTGAGTGCGGTATATAACTTCAGCCGGCGGTGCTCCATGCCCTGAATCGTGACATCCATACATATCAGCCAGCAGTTATGGGTTAACAGCAGCAATCACTCCTTGGTCCATCGGGTGCAACAAGGACGTGGTGTTGGGGGGCAGGAACACCACCTCAATATTGCTGGCCCATTTCTTCATCACGAGAAGGTGGCTAGGTGCGTTGTCCACCACCACGAGAAATCTGTTTGCCAAATTTTCATGCGAGGCATACATCTTCAGCACACGAGAGAGGTATGAGTGGAAATATGACAATCAGATATCTGAAGTCAGCCAGGCCTTCTTGTTCAACTTCCAGATAACCCCAAGGTTGACCTTAACATACCCCATCAGAGTCCTGGAGTTCACGGAGTGATTGACAAGGAGCAGCTTCAATTTGAGGTCACCTTCAGTGTTGCCTCCCAGCAGGAGTGTCAGCCGGTCCTTCAAGGGGTTGAATCCTTGAGTAGACCTTCCCTTCACTGCAAGATATGTCTTGGAGGACATTCTCTTCCAAAAGAGCCCAGTCTCGTTAAAATTCAAGACCTGCTTCACACCGTAGCCACCCTTATTGATGATGAGTTTCACTTCATCAGGAAATGCTGCTGCTGCCACAGTATCTGCACTTGCTGCCTCACTGTACATCTTCACATGGTGGAGGTTTGCTCACCTCTTGAACTGGTCAAACCACCCATGGCTCGCCTTAAAGGTCTCGCTTTCATCCAGATAGTGCCTGATCTTAATTTCATCCCATTGCAGGAGAGCCTTAGTGCATATTATTGCCTGGCTCATGGGTGCCTTGCAATGGTTCTGATCCTCCACCCACGTGTGCAGCATCCACTCAAGCTCCTCTATCGAAGGCTCTCACTGGCGTGTGAAAAGGGAGGCGGATGAAGTTGCAACCTCCCCAGCAGTAAGCCTTGATGATGGTAGAGACAGTTGACTGGGCCAGGTAAAAAGCTGATGCAATAGCACACACACCTTCACCTTTGTCGTGGCACTTAAGAATTTCCAATTTGACCTCTAGCGACACAGTCTTATGCACATGCTTCGCAGGACCATCACCAGCACCACCACTAGCAGGTTGCTTACCACCATGACTAGGGACTCCATTAGCAACACCACTAGCCCAACCACGTGCAGCACCTGTACCAGATATTATGACACTTATTTGGGCCAAAAATCACACAATATCGCACTCCACACAGTTAATATCACTGCTCTACTTACGGCACTGCTCGAACACAGTTACGATGCACTACGATAGCAGCTTCCATAACATTGGTAGTGTAACATGATGTGTGGTGGGCAAGTGTAAGGGAAATCCTCACTCTGAGATGGCCAGTGTAAGAAGAGCGATATGGGTGAGTGCAGGATAAGTGATGGCTGTGGGGACTGCGTGAACATTTCTGCACATTGTGAAAGGCGGACAGGCTCAACTGGTCACAGGAACGCGTGTGGGAACGATATCGGAGGGCCCATCGTTAAACCAGAGCCTGTCATCGGGTATCGGGGCCTGGTGGTACAGTATTTGTACCTCCATCGCTGATCAAGGGTATCACATCTAGGGGTATCGTATATCGGGACATTACTGTATGTGTGTGTGTGTGTCTATATATATACATATATATATATATATATATATATATATTTTATTTATATATCTGTATATATATTTTTATATATATGTATATATCTACATATATATATATTTATATATATATATATATATATATTTATCTATCTATATATACAGTATAAATATATATATATATATATATATATATATATATATATATATATACAGTATATATATATACAGTATATACAGTATAAATATATATATATATATATATATATATATATATATATATATTTTATACATATATATATATATATATATATATATATATATATATATATATATATATATATATATATATATATATATATATATACAGTATATACAGTATAAATATATATATATATATATACAGTATATACAGTATAAATATATATATATATATATATATATATATATATATATATATATATATATATATATACCATGTATATATATATATAATCATCGTTATCATCAGCCATTGAGGTCCATTGCAGGACCGGCCTATCCCTACCAAAGCAGCGACGATACAACCAATGTATCTCTACCCAGTGGCTTAGGCTGTCTGGTAGAGACTATGTAGGGTGAGAAGTGCTTGTGAGTGTGATTGTAGTGTTGCAGTTGCTTTGGATGTGTATGTAGTCTGTGAATCAAGTGTAATCGTCCCGCCTTAAGCCGATTGGGTGCAAGCATACTAATATGTGACACTGGTTCAACCACAGCACCCCTTGTGTCCGCCAAAGTAGCAAGTGGCTTGGTGAACACTTCCTAAAGTTTTTACAACTCTGGCGGGAGGCGAACTCGCGCTCACCAGCGTGCGAAACGCTCGCTCTACTAGTGTACCATAGAGGCTCCATATATATATATATATATATATATATATATATATATATATATATATATTTATATTTATATTACAGGGAGAGAGAGAGAGAGAGAGAGAGAGAGAGAGTGTATTAACCTTATTAACCCACCCCAACCCGGAGACGTGAATTCACGTCCTCACATGATGTGCACTCATATCCCGGAGACGTAAATTAACGCGGCAACATTGGAAGGTCCCTAATTTGCACAATTTTCAATTTTCGCGACTGATTTTGCGAGTGATTTTTTGCACGTATACACGAGACACCTTCCTCTATTCCTCTACAAGATGCCAAGCAAGGACAATGCCTTACACCACAGAACCTCTCCCCCCCCCCTGCACGCCACTGTCTCGGCAATTCACCTGTTACCAGTGACCTAGCCAATAAAGACATTTAGGGCCAGAGTGATTCCCCAATCGATGACAATGTGGAGAACAAAGTTTACATAGCATTAGAGGAAGAAACAGTCAGAAATGATTATCAGGTAACGTTGGAAAAAAAGGTCATGAATGGTGATGAGTTAGTGAGTGAAACAATGCTTATATTGCCTATATTACTGTTTGAAAACCAATATACTCTTGTACTACATATAAATTCGTACCAAGTAAATAAATAAATACTGTTTATGAGTGGATAAAATAGTTACTCTCCCATAGAACTCGTTTTCTTGGGTGTCAGCCTGTTAGAAAACCCAGTCAGGTAAGGAGGTACTCGTACCTGGATCGAGTATTTTAAACCTCAGGTGAGCAATTTCTCTATGAATTTTCGATGTTTCTCACCAAAAGCGAATGTTTGAGCCTAAAAAAAAGAAGGTCTAAAAATGTCGGGACTGGGGCGTACCACTGCCCAGAAAACGTCGGGATGGGGCGGGTTGACATAATATACAAATATACAACTTTCATTCAGATGGTCTCACTTGAATGTTTACTGCTCTTCCCCCCATGAATAATGATTCTAAGTGCTGTCTTAACTTGCATTCTGTACATACACAATACTAATATAGCAAATATAATGGACAATATAATGCAGGCAACTGGAGCTGGGCTTTACACATAAGAAGACTTGAACTTACTCATACTATATTTTTCTCAGGGTTTCATTGTTTGATTGATCAACTGCAAGGTTTCAAACTTAAGTGAAGTCAAACTTAATATGTTTACTCACGTTTCAGACCATCTTAGGTAGTAGTTGGAAGTGCTTATGGGTGTAATATAGAATGACATAGTGTGTGTGTGTGTGTTTTTTTTTTTTTTTTTTCAGCTAAGGTGGACAAAGATGGTCTTAGTATAGCACAATGGTTACATGATCTGTATGGACCTGATGCTGAAGTATGAGATGGTCGTGTATGTGGACAAATTACGAAGACTGATGTGTTATGAGTGAAGTAGATGAACTGTGAATGACCAGTGTGTTGATCATGAGTGAGATTGTCTGGAGCAAATGTAAAGTTGGAATGCTGATGAATGTCACCATATCAGAAGATGGCCATTCAACAAGGGACTGTTCTAGCTGGCTGAAACGTGAATATGTACGCAGGACAAAGGTGAAAAGCATGTAATGATGTGGGACATTTATGTTCAGTTATGTTGATCCACTAGCGTAGGTGACAGTGTCTTGTTTCTTAGAGACCATGATGAGTTCTGTGTTGGTGTTGATGGTGACCAATGTGTCATCTTTCATAGAAAGAAAAGGGTATATCTGAGAGACTGTGAACAGATCACATGTTTTGAATGTTACATGAGCAAATATTGATGACAGTGTGGGAGTTGGCTCTAAGAATGCGTAACATAGCATGAGATTCTTTTCCTCAAACAAATGCTTCAAACCACTTTCATTTATGCCTAGACTGAGTATCTGGCGTAAATCGTGAATTGGAAATAAGCTAATGGTGATCTTGCCAATATCTGCATTGGCAACACCTCTCATGAAAGCTTGACAACGAGCCCTGGTATTGTCCAACTGAAGTATTATTATGTCTGTATGTTCCATGACCACTGGCAAGTGTTGGGAAAGTGTCATATTCCCTTCCAGTGCATTTATTTTCTCCACACTTTCTTGAGTTTTTTTTTTTCTGCTTTCCCAAGATTTTTCAGAATCGTCATCGTTGCAGTGCTCTGTGTATCAGCTGGCTTCTGATGATACGTCAGGGTTTGAGCTATCTTAATAAATTAGTTATATATTTCTTCAAGATCTTTTTCTGTAGCCAATCCAAAAATGTTACCTAGAAAAATTGCCCCACCTAGATCGAACAAACCGCGTCTGTTGTTTTTTTTGCTAATTGTCCCAGTCTCACGTGATGGGATATCTTGGATCATGGCGAGCATGAGGGTTTTCGCTTGTTCCAGTTGCCATTCACTCAACTTGATGAATTCAGTCACTTCCTTCGTGTAATAGCCTCGTACGAAGAGCTCCATATCACTGTTTTTTAAGTCCTAAGTGGTCTAGCATTCTTTAACATCACTGGTAAGTCGTTGATAGTATCCAAACTAATTTCATTACTCATTACCTCCTGTACAACTGTTGTCAAGACTGTTGGGGCAATAAGGCACCCTTGCCTTAATATATGTTGAAGGTGTAAGTGAGCCGATCTTCTTGCTATATACCTGTACAGGAGAATCCATGGAGTAAGTCTCCTTACCGTTACTTACCAACAAAACTTTTTTAAGTAGCTAATACAGTCTTAGGAATGTAACGTCCTAAGAATTTGATTTCCTTAAAGTAAAATTTACATTTTGACAGCTTTATTATTAAACCAGCATTGGCTAGCTTATGTAGGAGCTGGTCTAATTTTTGTAAATGCTTGATAGTACACTATTCATTAGGCTAATAATTGGAATGTGCCTGGAGCCGTACGTAATCCCATCAGTATTCTGTTATATTGACAATGACCACTATTTGTAGAGAAAACAGTGTATTTGCGTGAGTTGTCATCGAACTCAATTTGGTAAAATCCAGTACGCAAATCAATTGTGGAAAATACATTATTTTCAGTCCCAATATTTCGCAAGACATTACTTAACAATGGCATAGGAAACCTGTCTGGGACTGTGTGTTGGTTTAATTTGCGATAATCACTGACAGTCCGCATTTCACCGTAATGCTTAGGCACAAAAACCAGTGATGCACTCCGTGGTGACACTGATGGTTAAATAATACCCAATTTTAACATTTCATCAACATACTGATTTCCTAGGGTACATTGTGTCTGCTGCCCTATGTGCTTAGGCACAAAAAACAGTGGTGCACTCCAAGGTGTCACTGATAGTTGAATAATACCGAATTTTAACATTTCATGAACATATTGATTTGCTAGGGTACATTGTGTCTGGTGCCCTATATGCTGCTATACATTTTGGTTGTATGTCCTGGCGTACGTTAATTTTGTGTTTAATCAGGTTAGTACAACCTTATTTCTCACCAGGTAATGTGTCCAGGTGCTTGAGGGTGCGAAAGTGGATGTATGTGGATTAACTGAAACTAAATGGCGAGGTGAGAGTGTGAGAGAATGGGAGTATGGATGGGGTATATGTGCGGGAGTAGGTGAGAATGAAAGGGCAAAAGAAGGAGTGTGTATTGTTGTGAGTAACAAATGGAAGGAGAATACAGTATAAGAGAGTATGGATCAGTTGGCTCAAGGATTGTGTGGGTAAGATTGAAAGTTGGAATACAAATGTGGGCGATTGTGTGCGTGTCACTCCAGTGCAAGATCATGCAAGCAGAGTGAGAGAAGAGTTCTGAATAAATGTGGAAGGGTGCATGGAAAAGTTTGAAAGGAATGAGAGAATGTTTTTGATTGGTGATATGAATGGTAAAGTAGGGAATGCGAAGGTGGATGGAGGAGTTGGTGAGTGGGGTGTGGCTGCTGAGGCAGATGAGAATGGCAGTGCTTTAGTGGACAATTGTTCCAGGAAGGGGTTGGTGATGGCCAATACCCTCTTCAGGCACAAAATGATCCACAGGTATACATGGCAAGTTCCGAGAAGGGTGGGTGGTGAACTGAATAAAAGGAAGGCAGTGATTGAATCCAGCAACTTAACTGGTGATAGACAATATGGTTTTTGCCACGAAAGATCCACCATTGACATACTCAATCTCCTAACTCATACCATCCATCAATCAATTGATTTACATGGAGAAACTCATGCAGTAGCTCTTGATATTTATAAAGCTTTCGACAGAGTATGGCACTGTTCGCTGCTGTCCAAACTCCCTTGCTACGGACTAACGTCTTTTGTTCATTTGATTTCCTCATATCTTAGTGACAGGAAAATAAGAGTAAAAGTAGATGATGTATATTCCAATTTCCACTTAATTAATGCCGGCGTGCTGCAGGGGTCAGTTCTGGCGCCAACCCGATTCCTGGTTCATATTAATGATCTCTTATCTTTCACCCACAATCCCATCTACTCATATGCAGTTGACTCAACACTACATAGTTCATTCACACTCAGACACCCATTTACAAAGTCTAATATCTCTACCTCTAAACTCAGTACAACCATCTCCATAAATCAAGATCTATCTAGGATCAGTGAATGGGGATAAAACAACCTTGTCTCTTTTAATGCTAGCAAAACTAAATATATACAATTTACTAATAGACAGATATTCCCAGATTCGTATACCTTCAGTGCCACTAATATTCCCATCTCCAAAAGTATTGAAATTCTTGGCGTCTCACTTAACAATGCCCTCAGCTGGACCTCTCATGTTAGATCACTTGCTAAAACCCCCTCAAAGAAACTTGGATTATTGTACAGAGTCCGTAAGTTCTTTGCTGATGAGCAGTTAGCTATAATTTACGAGAGTCATGTGTGCTCTCAGCTTGAATATTGCTCACCCTTGTGGAATGGATGTGGAGATGTTGCATTAAAGCACCTAGATAAAATTCAGAACAAAGCTGATAGAATTATTAACAACCCTGCCATCACAAATAAACTACCTTCCCTGCAAGTAAGAAGGAATGTTCCCTCCCTTGCACTATTCTACAGATATTTTTTTGGCAAATGCTCAGACGAAGTTGCGTCCATGGTGCCACCTCTCCATGCCTTCCCTCGTGCCATACGGGCATCTGGTAGCGCTCATGACTGCAATGTCACTCAGCCATATTGCAGAACTTCTGCCTACCAGAATTCTCTCATTCATCGAACTGCATCTCTCTGGAACTCACTTCCCCAGAGTTGTTTCCCTCCAAATTTCAACCCACAGCTTTTGAAGTCTAACTGTTACAGATATTTTATGAACACGGGACACCAGTAACCTGGTGTATGGATTATTATTTTTATTCACTTGTTTTTCCTCCTCCGTTCTGTTATTAAAAAAAAAAAAAGTATGTGTGGATGAAAGGATGCGAAGGTGTGTAATGGATGCAAGAGAATATAGAGGTTGAGGGAGAGGACTTTCTGACCACCACTTGGTGGTGGTCAGAAATAAGGTCCAAGTAAAATGGAGACATAGAAGAAGATAAGGACGGGAGGAAGGAGTAGCTGCAAGGAGAGTGGAAAAGTTACAAGAGGATGAGAAGAAAGCAGAATATAAGAGAGAAGTGGAGGAGCGATTGGGAAAATATAGATTGGAACAGATGGAGGATGTGGAAGGTGTGTGCAGGATATTTACAAAAGAAATCTGTGCAGCATGTGAGGTGGTGTGTGGGGTGAAGAGAAGACGAAAGGGAGTGCAAGGAACAGCATGGTGGAATGAAGAGGTGAGACAGGCTGTGGCACAAAAGAAAAAAACATATAGTGAGTGGATGAGAAATAGGGATGTGGAAGTTGAGAGACAGAAGAGAGAGTTATATGTACAGAATAAGAGAGAGGTGAAAAGATTAATGAGAGATGAGTAAGAGGATGGTGGATGAGGAATTTGCAAGGAATTTGAGTGTAAAATGGAGGGACTGTTAAGAAAATGTTCTGGAAAGAGGTAAAGAGAGTTAGGGAGGGTGGCGGTGATGTTAGCCGGGGAGTGAAAGATAAAAACGGCAAATTACTAGTGAAGAAGGGTGAAAAAGTGAGCAGATGGAGAAAACACTTTAAGGAAATGTTGAACATAGAGAATGAAAGTAATGCGAGTATAAGTGGCTGGGAAATGGCCAGGAGAAAAATGGATGTGAGAAGAGAGGAAAGGATAAGTAGAATGGAAGTTGTAGAAGCAATAAGAAAGTCAAAATGGGGAAAGCCCCAGGAATTGATGGAGTGTGTGGTGAAATGTTGAAGCATGGGGGAGAGATAGTAGTAGAATCGATCTGGAAGATGTGCAGATTGGCCTGGGAAGAAGGTAGAGTCCCGGAAGAGTGGAAGTCGGGTAAAATTATTTCCTTGTACAAAGGAAATGGGGAAAAAGAAGTGTGTGGTAATCATAGGGGCATTTGTATTAGTGTAATAGGAAAAGTATATTGACAGAGTTAGGGAAATAACAGAGGATTTTATTGGAGATGAACAGGGAGGTTTTAGGAAGGGAAGAGGTTGTGTAGATCAGATATTCATTCTTAGATCTTTAGTGGAAAGTTCCTAGAGAAGGGAAGGAAGTTGTACGCGGCCTTCATGGATTTGGAGAAAGCGTATCACAGAGTGGATAGACAAGGACTGTGGAAAGTATTAAGAATATATGGAGCAGATGGGAAGTTGTTGAATGCAGTGAATGGTATGTATGAGGGGGCCAAGGCTGCAGTGCGTGTGGATAGTGAACTGAGTGAATTTACCTATTTGAAGTATGGATTCAAACAGGAATGTGTCATGTCTCCATGGTTGTTCAATCGGTATATGGATGGGGTTATATAAGAGATTCAAGGTAGGGTAGTGGATGTTGGAGTGGCCCTAATGAGAGAGGGCAGTGCTTGGAGACTCCCTGTACTGTTGTTTGCAGATCATACAGTGTTGTTAAGTGAAGACGAAGGGGAGCTGCAAGGCTTGGTGGATGAGTTTGGGAGAGTGTGTAAGAAACGGAATCTGAAGGTGAATGTAGGGAAGAGTAAAGTTATGGTCTTCGAGAGAAGTGAAGTCAGTGAATGTACAGTAAGGCTGGATGAGGAGGAAATGGAAAAAGTGAGTACGTTTAAGTACTTGGGTAGTGTGATGAGTAAGGATGGAAGTTTGGTGGGTGAAGTGCTTGAAAGGGTACAACAAGGAAGAAAGGGTGCTGGTTCCTTGAAAGCAGTGATAAGGAACAGGGAAGTGAGCATGGAAGTGAAAAAGTTACTACATGGTAGTATTGTGATACCAACTCTAACGTATGGAAGTGAAGGTTGGACTTTGTTGAAGGGACACAAGTCAAGAGTGAGAGCAGTGGAAATGAGTTATTTCAGAGGAGCCTTTGGAGTCACATGGAGAGACAGACTGACATGTGAGGATTTGAAAGAGCACTGTGGTGTGGCTGTGGATGTGATAGAAGGCGTTAGGAGAAACACGTTGAGGTGGTTTGGCCATGTGGAGAGGATGGAGGGTGAAAGACAGACGAAGAGAGTGTATGTGAGTGAGGTGGTGGGGGAGAGTGGGAGGGGTTGGCCAAGGATGAGATGAAGAGATGCAGTGGAGAGGTATATGAGGGAGGAGGGTGTGAGCTGGGAGCAAGGCATTGAAATATCGGGGGACAGGGTGATGTGGAGGCGATTTGTTTATGGCCAGCCCGTACGGGATTAAGACGTCTGGCAATAGATAGATAGAAAGATAATATGACAGTCTGTCGGTGTTTTGGTAAGAAATCTAGCAAATCATTTTCCACATCAGAAGTTCCTGAGTGAACTGAAGTCTTCTTTATGTGCTCTCTGTCTGTCGGTTTTTATCTTACTTGACATTTCATATATTGTTACTTTGCAAACAGGAGCTGGACAAGTCTCTAAAATGCATATACCGGTTTCTTTTTTTTTTTTTTTTAATCTGCTCTTCTCCATTCATCTTATTAATTTGGATCACATGAGTTTCCTCATTGTTATCCATCGGACATAAGGCAGTTTCCACAGAGAGGCCTTTCACTTTACAAGATTCTTCTAAGAACAATTCTTCAGTTTACTCTTTATCATGACTTTCATATATGAATTAGGTGGAAAAATTACCTCAATGGTGCGATGTACGGGAATTAACATGGGAAGTTTACTAGCTGTAAGGGAAGGGTGAGTTGTCTTAACCCGTCACGTCCCGAGCTATTTCGCACCTCCAACACCCCCCAATCCCGAGGAATTTTCGATTTTTTTTTTTTTTTTTTTGGCTAAAACCTCCACTTTTAGTGAGGAACATCGAAAATTCATAGAGAAATCGCTCACCTGAAGTTTAAAATACTCAATCCAGGTAGCAGTACCTCCTTAACTTACTGGGTTTTCTAACAGGCTGGCACCAAAGAAAACGAGTTCTATGGGAGGGTAACTATTTCACACCACTCATAAACGGTATTTATTTATTTACTTCGTACGAATTTATATGTAGTATGAGAGTATATTGGTTTTCAAACAGTAATATAGGGATTATAAGCATTGTTTCACTCACTAACTCATCACCATACCTGACCTTTTTTTGCCACATTACCTGATCATCATTTCTGACTGTTTCTTCCTCTAATGCTATGTAAACTCTGTCCTCCACATTGTCATCGATTGGGGAATCACTCTGGCCCTGAATGTCTTTATTGGCCAGGTCACTGGTAACAGGTGAATTGCCGAGACAATGGCATGCAGGAGGGGGGAGGTTATGCGGTGTAAGGCATTGTCCCTGCTTGGCATCTTGTAAAGGAACAGAGGAAGGTATCACGTGTATACATACGAAAAATCACGCGTGAAAATTGAAAGTTGTGCAAATTATGAACCTTGCAATTGCGCAATGTACCAGTACGTCGTCGGGACTGGCAAATGCAAAATGTTGCAACGTATCCATACGTCGACAGGATGCCTCAGGTTAATGAATGCATGTGTATTCTCGTTTTCTTTGAGGTCAGAATGAATCGTTCTCCAATGGTCTTTAATTGTTCCCACTCCCTTTGATTTTCTACAATTGTTGGGTGATACTTCTGGTGATGGAATCTCCTATATGAATTTTGTGTTGTAACTTATGTTATTGAGCTATGGCATTAGGATGATATTTTCCTCTCTCATGGTGTTTAGGCCTAGAGGGAAGTTAGCTGTAATTGCTAAATTTTCCACTGTATAGAAAATAGTAATGATTGTTTTTGTAGTCTCCAACTTTATCATGCCCTTTACAGGTAATTGTTTGCCATCTACAGCATATAAATCTAAATTAGATTCCTCCAAAAATATCACTCTTTTCTCATTTATAAAAATCCACTCTAATTCCTCTTGTATTATTAAATTAGCTGGTGAGCCTGTAATCCAGAAATAACGAAATCTCTTCATCTTCATAGGAAGTGGGAACCAAAATACACTCATTTCAATGTATGGTTCCTATTTGAACTTAACATTTGGTTTTCTTTATGTATAGTTGCCCTTTGTACTGGTATGACCTTCCCCGACTTGAAAACAGATAATAATCACCTTAACGTCTTGCAGTTTGACGTCCAGTGTCCTGTGGACTTATGCTTTCTACAATAAGGCTCAAGTCCGTTTTCTTTTTCTTTGGTTTTAATCTAACACTCAGATTTTGTATGGCCTGGGTTAGCGCAGTAATAACATAGTGTAGGCCTATCTCTCAAATGTGACTTACGATTATGATTCATCATTATCTGGCTTCTCTGTGCCACAGTTTCTGCTTGGACTGCATACAAATTTTGAGGCTGCTTGTAGCCTGGCGTTTGCGAATGGCACCTTGATGTCTGATGTTGTTTTGTTTGTCTGTTCTCTGGTCGAGATCTCCTTTGCTCTGTACTTGTACTAGATGTATTTATAGCTGCTACTGTGTCTGAAATTCTTATCCCTCTTTTACTAGATTGTGGTGTTTCAGCCACTCCGCATTATTACAACTCAATTCTATGTCATCAAAAATATCAAGTAAGCATGTTCCTGGATTATACCGGATTCTCTTTGCAATCTTTAACCTGTACTGTGCTGGGCAAAAAAAAAAAAGAAAAAAAAAATGATACTCCTCTATGCCGGCCAATTTTGATTTTTTTTTTTTCCAGGCTAAATGGGCTTAATACATCAATATAAGATCCCTGGCACAAATGTAAGTAATCACTTAAGCAAGAAAGTTAATTGAATCGAGTCGGGTTGGTGCCACTCTACCTCTGAAATCTTGAGGTTACTGAGATAGCAGAGCGGCTGTGAGATTGCGAACCCATTTTGGATTTTTTTTTTCCTGGCTAAATGGACTTAACCCACCACATCCCTGCCAATTTTTCACCAATGACCCCCCATTCCCAGCCGATTTTGGATTTTTTTTTTTTTTTTTTGGCTCAAACTCCCGCTTTTTATGAGAAACAATGGAAAATCACAAAAAAAAGTGCTCACCTGTGCTTATAAATGAGTTGCATAGGTGTTCCTTTGAACACCTGGTATTGTCTTCTCTGAAGACATGCTGCTGTTGTCGCGTTTTCTGTGGTAGTGGTAACTATTGCAAATCACTCAGAATGGATAGATACAGTGCCCTCGCACAGTAAACGTATTTAGAGTAAATGATTCGCCTAGTGAACGATCAGGGGGGTAATCAGGTTCACAAAACCAAAATGAATGAGTTGAACCCCGTGTGAAGGAAATTGGGGGAAAGAGTAGGCCATAACTGCCATCTCCCATATTGAACGAACCCCTCCTCCCCAGTAGAAGCTGCACAAGAGGCTAGATCTGAGCAACCTTTTGAGCAGAATCAAATGGAGGAAGAAGATTTGCCTATGTCTATTTGCCTAAGATCAGTAAAATTCTAGTGGCAATGAATATTCTGAGAGAAGTAACGGCAATTGAAACCAACTACCTTAGGACACAGGAAGTGCTCAATGGAGTAGAAATTACTTTTTGTTATTACATTGAAAGGCACAATATGGAAGTCAACAGAAGAAAACAAACACTCATCACACACTACTACTGAACTCAAGAACAACAGGAACCAGTTGCTTCTACATCGTCTGCTACACCTCATGGGAAAGTCGATGATGATGTGATGTCAGTGGTGTTGTCTTTGGACTTTGAAGGTTTTATGGGAGAGGTGAATGAGGTAGAGGTACGTGGGAAAGTGGTTCAGTTAAGTGATGAGAGTGAGACTGGTGATGGGAACAAGGGAGTGGAAGATGATGTGGCGAGGACAAACTGAATGCATCTCCCTGTCTCGGAACCACCTGTATTCAAGCCAATCAGGGCCACCATCTGCTTCATTAAGGTAAATAACCATGTGTTTTATAATTTATATAGCTGAACTGTATGTTCTTGAAATATGCCCTTTATTACACACATATGGCTCAAAAAGTGGACTTTGAGGAAGTGGTGCCACCCATATGCTATTTTTTCCATATGTTGTTCACAGTGAATGAATTCACTTTGAATGAGCTCGTCTGCTGCCCATTAACTCGTTCACTGTGCGAGGGCACTGTATTTGTTCATTTGCTACAAATTTATATGTTGTACAAGAATATATTGGTTTTCACACAATAATATAGGTGGTATAAGCATTGTTTCACTCATCAAACAGTTCAACATACCACACCTTCCTTGGCGATGTTACCTCCTCATCACTTTCTTCCTCTGGCACCACGTAATCATTGTCCTCCACATCATCATCAATTGGGGAATCACTGTCGTCTTGAATTTTGTCATCAGAGAGACTGTGGCACGACATGTCTTTACTGGCCAGGTCACTGCTAACAGATGAGTTGCCGAGACAGTGGCGTGCAGGGGGCATAGTCATAAGGAATCAGGCAGTGTACTACATGACGGCAGGTAGAGGAAGGTCTCCCACACATGCCTACCAAAAATTACCCACGAAATTTGAAAAATGTGCAAATGACCGACCTTGCATTTGCAGAACGTACCAGTATGTCGATGGGTGTCAGCATGAAAGAAAGTTCTGACATACCCATAGGTTGACGGGATGTGGCTGGTTAATACATCAATATAAGATCCCTGGCACAAATAAAAGTAATCACCAAAGCCAGAAAGTAGCTTGAATCGAGTCAGGTTGGTGCCACCCTACCTCTGAAATCTTCGAGGTTGCTGAGACAGCAGAGCATCTGTGAGCTTGTGAACTGATTTGTGTGTGTGTGTGTGTGTGTGTGTGTGTGTGTGTGTGTGTGTGTGTGTGGGTAAGTGGAGCTCAGTACATCAATATAAGATCCCTGGTACTAACAAAAATAATCACAAAGCCAGAAAGTTGGTTGAATCGGGTCAGGTTGGTGCCCCTGAACCTCTGAAATCTACAAGGTCATTGAGAGAGCAGACCGGCTGTGAGCCTATGGAGACTATCACTCATCTCCCGTGTTCCTAATTCAGTGTTGTAAGTGTAGTGGAGAAATGTCTGAAGCAAACAAAATACGATATCACCTTCCATTTTACTTTGGTTGCTTGTAGTGACTTCTCAGCGCTGCAGGACGTAGATTTATGTCAACGGTGTTTCTGAAGCAGATGTTGATCTACCTCGCTAGTGCAGTATAGGTTAAGATACCCTCAGGCAGTTTACATAACTCAGCAATATAACAAATAATATCAACTTCATACATCGGTGATACTCCTCCATTAACTGCAATGCTGTCTGAGTTTTTTATGATGGCTTATAGAGTTCTTTTAATCATGGACACATCAGCCGTGATTTCACTGAAATCACGGGAAGTGCGTGTTTGTTTCGTGAGATATAAGATTTTATGTAATTCTGGAGCTATACCTGTTTAAAAATTTCTACCTCCAGAAAATTTCTTTAGGAACTGTGTTTTCACATCATTACATGTCTGAGCCAGTAAGAGTTTTTCTGACTTGATGAAGTTTCCAGCCTGACATCTTTCTTGATTCATTCTCGATGCAAAGCATGCTATTTTCTCTTTCTCAGCTGTTATAGTTCTTCTAATGAATAGTTTATTGCACTGGTCTATAACTGTCTGGACATCAATTCTATCTTTGTCAGTGCCTGATAATTTAAGACCATTTTAGTGTTCGTGAAACGCATATATTGGAGCTTGCATTCTATGTGGATTGTGTGGATTCTGTGAGGAATGCAAATCAATGTTGCCTGTTGCACTAGCAATTGTGTTTGGCCTAGTTCACCTGAATTCCTGTGCTATTGTAATAAGGGACTGTATCATATATGTTTCCTGATTTGTGTACTCTGTTGTCTAAATTGTTTGGGTCTGCTAAATTATCATAAATATGTAAGGATTGTCTATAATCCTCGTTATCTATATCTGAAAAACCTGGCCAAGATACGTCCTCGTCCCTGACTACTGTACGGGTGATGTGTTTGTTTCTTGATCTTGTGTTTGTGGAGAGTTATGCGTGTTATTTCTTTTTTCCTCTCATACTGCTAACTGTGTATAGTTAATTTTCTTTGTTGGAGAATTTCTACAGAACTTCTTGTTCCCTGCAATTGTGTATCATCTTTGAGTATTACTAATGATGTTTCCTCTTGAAATATATCTGGTGCTTTTTTTATCACATTGTAGTACCCGTGCTACTAATCACTAAATCTCATTAATACGCACATATTGTTAATGAATGTTGCCTAGTTATACTTATAAAACAAGTTTTTTATATTTGTGCCAGAATATAATTGTGTATCACTTACCAGTATGTATATGCAGTACTAAGATATGATGATTATATGCGTTGGGAACAAATGAATGACATAAAGGATTGTATGTGTTGGCAGTGGCGTACCTGAGGGGCGAGGCGCGGGAGGGGGCTGTTTGAAACTGCCCCCTGGGCCCCCAACTGTGTGTTAAAAATACACATATTGATCATACCGTCAATCCCGGCGAAGGTATTAGATACCGGTAAGTTTTGAGAATTAGGGAGGCTGGGTTCTTTGTGGGGTCCCTCTCCATGAAGGGGGCCTTGTAAAGAATCTAGCCCCCCGGGCCCCCAACTCTCTAGGTACGCCCCTGTGTATAGGTCAGATAAATATCTATCTATCTATCTATCTATTGCCAGACGCATCAATCCCGTTTGGGGTGGCCACAAACAAATCGCCTCCAAGTCGCCCTGTCCCCTGCCATTTCACTGCCCTGCTCCCAACTCACACCCCCCTCTCTCATATACCTCTCCATCCCATCCCTCCATCTCATCCTTGGCCGCCCCCTCCCTCCACCTCACTCGCATACTCTGTACACTCTCTTCGTCAGTCTCTCACCCTCCATCCTCTCCAAATGGCCAAACCACCTCAGTGTGTTCCTTATAACGCTTCCTATCACATCCACATCCACACCAGAACGCTCCTTTATATCCTCATTTGTCAGCCTGTCTCTCCATGTGACTCCACAGACTCCTCTTAAATAACTCATTTCCACTGCTCTCACTCTTGACTTGTTTCCTTCCAACAACGTCCAAGCTTCACTTCCATACGTTAGAGTTGGTATCACAATACTGTCATGTAGTAACTTTTTCACTTCCATGCTCACTTCCCTGTTTCTTATCACTGCTTTCAAAGAACCAGCAACCTTTCTTCCCTGCTGTACCCTTTCAAGCACTTCACCCTCCAAACCTCCATCCTTACTCATCACACTACCCAAGTACTTAAACGTACTCACATTATCCAATTCCTCACCATCCAACCTCGCTGTACATTCACTGACTTCACCTCTCTCAAAGACCATCACTTTACTCTTCCCTACATTCACCTTTAGATTCCGTTTCTTACACACTCTCCCAAACTCATCCACGAAACCTTGCGGCTCCCCTTCGTCTTCACTCAACAACACAGTATCATCTGCAAACAACAGTACAGGGAGTTTCCAAACACTACCCTCTCTCACAAGGGCCGCCCCAACATCCACTACCCTACCTTGTACCTCTTTTATTACCCCATCCATGTACAGATTGAACAACCATGGAGACATGACACTTCACTGTTTCAACACAACTTTCAAAGAGAAAAATTCACTTAGTTCACCATCCACACGCACTGCAGCCTTCGCACCATCGTACATACTCTTCACAGCATTCAACAACTTCCCATCTACTCCATATATTCTTAACACTTTCCACAATGCTTGTCTATCCACCGTGTCATATGCTTTCTCCAAATCCATGAAAGCCGCATACAACTTCTTTCCCTTCTCTAGAAACTTTTCCACTAAAGATCTAAGAATGAATATCTGATCTACACAACCTGTTCCCTTCCTAAAGCCTCCCTGTTCTTCTCCAACTAATTTCTCTGTTCTTTCTCTAACTCTGTCAATGAGTATCCTACGATACACTTTTCCTATTACACTAAGAAGACAAATGCCCCTATGATTACCACACACTTCTTTTTCCCCTTTTCCTTTGTACAAGGGAATAATTATACCTGACTTCCAATCCTCCAGGACTCTACCTTCCTCCCATGCCAATCTGCACATCTTCCACATCCATTCTGCTACTATCTCTCCCCCATGCTTCAGCATTTCACCACACACTCCATCAATTCCTGGGGCATTCCCCGATTTAACTTTCTTCATTGCTTCCACAACTTCTATCCTACTGATTTCTTCCTGTCTTCTCACCTCTCTCCTTCTCCCAGCCATTCCCCAGCCACTTATACTCGCATTACTTCCATCCTCTATGTTCAACAATTCCTTAAAGTATTCTCTCCATCTGCTCACTTTTTCTCCCTTCTCCATTAGTAATCTACCATTTTTATCTTTCACTCCCCTGCTAACTTCACTTCCACCCTGTCTTACTCTTTTCATCTCTTTCCAGAACATTTTCTTACAGTCCCTTCACTTTACACTCAAATTCCTTCCAAATTCTTCATCCACTCTCTTCTTACTCTCTCTTACTAATCTTTTCACCTCTCTCTTTCTTTCTACATATAACTCTCTCTTCTGCCTCTCAACTTCTTCCACGCCCCTATTTCTCATCCATTCATTGTATGCTTTCTTCTTTTGTGCCACAGCCTGTCTCACCTCTTCAGTCCAACACGCTGTTCCTTGCACCCCCCTCCGTCTTCTCTTCCTTCCACACACCATATCACATGCTGCGCATATTTCTTCTGTAAAATTCATTTATTTATTTATCACTGTTTATACAAAATGGATGGATGTCAATGCATGTTGACGATTGGAAGGTGCAATATCCACTAACCTTAGCGTGTTTAAGCTCTAAAACCTGATTTTAATAACAGTCATATTAAGCACATTTTTTTTTTTACCAGATTTTTAGATAATTAGGTGTCCATGAACCTGTTTGGTGATAAAAATTTTATTGTTTTCCACTTAAAAGTGCTGATTGGGTAAGTGACCAACGGTTCAGTATTTTCCTCACACCGCTTCACAGCAGTAGAGTTCAGAGTTGCCAGTTGTGATGGTGTACTCTAGCTCGCCAACTCCCATTGACGTATATATATACGTCCACACGTTTTGTCACTGTGACTCCCGTTGACATATATAAATGCACCAAATTGCAAGGTCCGTCATTTGCACATTTTTCAAATTTCGTGTTTTATTTTTGGTACGTATACACGGGACACCTTCCTCTACCAGATGCCAGGCAGGGACAATGCCTTATCCCGCATGACCTCCCCCCCCCACACACCATTGTCTCGGCAATTCACCTGTTACCAGTGACCTGACCAGTAAAGACATGTCACGCCACGGTACATAATTGAAGGCCAGATTGATTCCCCAATTGATGATAATGTGGAGGACAAAGTTTACGTAGCATTAGAGGAAGAAACAGTCAGAAATGATGATCAGGTAATGTTGCCTAAAAAGGTGAGGTATGTTGATGTGTTTGGTGAGTGAAACAATGCTATATCACCTATATTACTGTGTGAAAACCAATATACTCTTGTACTACATATAAATTCATACCAAATAAATAAACAAATATATACCTTTTGTGAGTGGTGTGGAATAGTTACCCCTCCCATAGAACATATTTTTTCTGGAGCCAGACCCATAGATAACACAGTAAGGTAAGGGGTACTTTTACCTTTATCCAGTATTTTAAACTCTTTTTTTTTTTAATGCGAGGAAGAAGGAACCAAATGCCATGAGCCCACAGTTACAGTTCCCTCCAAGAGAAAAACAAAATACAATAGAGAGCCAAATTCAAGATCCGATCATTTTGAGATGCCTGGACACACTGCGTTTGAAAGACTGGAGATCATAGGCAGCAGGAAATACAGACAGAGGGAGACAGTTCCAGACCTGACCTGTTGCATAAATGAAAGACTGGGAGTAACGGTTAACTCTTGCATTAGAGAGTTGGACAGAAAAGGGATGAGAGTTTGCTGCCAGACGGGTGCTACGCACCCATCGTAGAGGTGGAGGAATGCAAGCAGACAGTTCAGAGGAGCAGTGACAATTAACCCCTACACCGCGGGCTTGTTTACCAATGACTTGCATGTGCCGCGGGGTTATTTGGGCTCCGACAGACTCTCAAAAAATATTTGCCAAAAATCAGTTATTAGTCCTAGAATAATAAAATTACATATGCTTATGGCACATACCTTCAGCTTTCTCCTGGAATGATTGTTGAGCCTTCGTCTGTTACCGTAGGACTTGTGGAGACCTCTGAAGTAGGGTAACGAAGTCTCCACTTTACACTTCCCGACAACCCGTAATATGATTACCACAGCCAGATACAAACACTATAAACACTATTCTACAATTTTCAAGTAGTTTGGGATCCATACTTAAAAAAAAAAACACTGTGAAAGCAATGGAAATTACGAGCGCGTCTGATCGTCGCACTGGCACTAGTTCGCTCTTGGTACTCTGTCATTTATTATTCATAAAACCCCTCACACTTTATATTTCTATTACTATATAACACTTATATATATCTACAGTCTTTATCCATAAGTTTCCTTCAGTAGTAATAGTTTATTGTCACTGTAGGGATTCAATTTCTTTCAGTAAAATACGTAGCATTCACTTTCTCGTCCTGTATACTGGCATTGAGAGTGAATGTCACTTTCATCTTCACTCTCATAACTCATAGCATTCAGACATGCTAGAGTGAAACTTTCACTTTCATTACTCCTAGGGCATATACTCGTATTCTTATAATACTACTCATTTACATTTCTATTTACGTTCTCTATTTTCTTTACGTTATTTACATTTCTATTTTATTTACACTGTGTTATGCACTGTCACTTGAAATAACTTATAAAACTATTTTCCATTGTTCACGTATATTTACATTCATTACTTTCACTTGCTGTTTACACATTATTTACACATTATTTACAATTCCACTTGCACTGTTTTACTCAATAGAAAGATCGTAGTCACTCTTTTATCAATTGTCAGCCCTTTACCTCTTTCCACACGAGGTTTAGTAGGGGGTAAAGGTCACAGGGCCATTTGCATGGGGGTGAAAAAAGGCCTTGAAGTCAGCACGAAGAAACATACGTACCCTCGCTTCGGAAGATGAGAGTAAACTGATAACGGAGGGCTGGGGTGGAGGCCTGCTTAGGGGTTATTCAGAGTTACCAATATTAGTTCTTGAAACAGCTAAGTCTAGCACTGAAATGATTGGCAGGAAATCTAGACAATACATTATAAATTTGGTAGTTCCAGGTGAATGTAAATATCACTTAGGCTTCTCCCTTCCCTCCTTACATGTATATTTATTACGAAAATAGATAAGAGGCCTACTTAGGAGATATATATTCAGAGCTACCAATGTTAGATCTTGAAACAGCTTTGTCTAGCACTGAAATGATTGGCAGGAAATCTAGACAATGCATTATAAATTAGGTAGTTCCAGGTGAATGTAAATATCACTTAGGCTTCTCCCTTCCCTCCTTACATGTATATTTATTACGAAAATAGATTATACGGCATATTTCAAGGGGAAAAAAACAGCGAAAATTAGCGAACGAGTGCATGTGAGGTGTTGTCAGGTGATTAATAGCCAATTCCAGGTGTAAGGCACTCTCACTTACCTAATTTCTTTCTTGTATATATTATTTGGTATAAGAATAGGACATAGGGCTTATTTCAATGGATGAAATCAGTGAAAAATTCCAGGGAAGATTTACTTAGCGTAGCACGGCCGGGCAGGCGAGAGGATAGGGTAATGGAGGGGGGGTAGGGAGGGGAGTCAAGAACGGGGAGAAATGGCTAAATTGTCAACAATGGATGGGAGTACAGATGAGATTAGGAGTGCTGACTAGTGTTGGACATTGGCAGTACTGATAGATGATACAAGCCCCCACTTGGAAGCCCGGGTGAATTCAAAATAACACAGAATCACAAAAGTGACGCCCTGCAGTATGATCCCTTGCTCCCAAACGTCACGAAAGTGACGCCTCGCGGTTAAGGGGTTAAAGCAGCGATAGAAAAGAGATAAAGATGCAACAGTGCGGCGAAGAGACAGAGGTTGAAGGGAGTCAGTAAGAGGAGGAGAGTTAATGAGACAAAAAGCCTTTGACTCCACCCTATTGAGAAGAGCTGTATGTGGGGAGCCTCCCCACACATGAGAGTTGTACTCCACACAGGGGCGGATAAAACCCCTGTATAGAGTCAAGAATTGTGCAGGGGTAAAGAAAGAGCGGAGTCGGCTTAGCACACCCAATCTCTTGGAAGCAGATTTTACATGAGATGTAATATGATCTTTCCAAGATAAGTCCCGAGTAAATGAAACCCCAAGCATGTTCAAGGATGATGCAGGATTAAGCTGAATATTATTAAACATTAGTGGGTATACCTGTGGAAGATTTTGTCGGGTTGATAGGTATAAGAACTGAGTCATAGATGCATTAAAAACAACCATCCTATTTTTACCACAGTCAGAGATACGAGCCAAGTCAGACATTAGGTGTGCCATAGCCTCATCCCTTGTTTGTTGAAGTAACTGTTGAGATGGGCGTTGCGGGAACCGAATGGAAAGGTGAAGGGTGGAGTCATCAGCATATGAGTGGATAGGGTTAGATGTACAGCTTAGAAGATCATTGATGAATAAAAAGAAGAGAGTTGGTGATAGGACAGAGCCCTGAGGAACACCACTGTTGATAGATCTAGGAGAAGAACGATGGCCGTCTACAACAGCGGCTATAGAACGACCAGAAAGGAAGCTAGCGATGAAGGCACAGATAGAAGGATAGAAACCGTAGGAGGGCAGTTTGGAAATTAAAGATTTATGCCAGACTCGGTCGAAAACCTTTGAGATGTCAAGTGCAATGGCAAAGCTTTCGCCAAAGTCCCGAAAGGAGGATGACCAGGAGTCTGAAAGGTAGGTGAGAAGATCGCCAGTGGAGCGTCCCTGATGGAACCCGTACTGACGATCGGAAAGAAGGTTGTGATAGGAAAGATGCCTTAAAATTTTTCTATTGAGAATTGACTCGAAAACTTTTGAAATACAGGACGTTAAAGCAATTGGACGATAGTTGGAGGGTTGGGAGTGGTCACCCTTCTTTGGGACTGGCTGAATGAGAGCAAACTTCCAGCAAGAAGGAAAGGTACAAGTTGACAGACAAAGGCAAAAGAGTTTGCCTAGCCAGGGTGTAAGCACAGAAGCACAGTTCTTGAGAACAACAGGAGGGACCCCATCAGGCCCATATGCCTTGTTAGTACTGAGGCCAGTGATGGCAGAAAATACATCAACTGAAGAAATTTTAATGTCAGCCATGAGGAAGTCAGAGGAGGGAAGTGATGGAGGAACAGCAACAGAATCGTCTAAGGTGAGTGATTTCTCTATGAATTTTCAATGTTTCTCATAAAAAGTGGAGGTTTTAGCCAGAAAAAACAAAATCGAAAATCTGCCGGGATTGGGGGAGGTCATTGGTTAAAAATCTGCTGGGATGGGGCGGGCTAGAGGCTCTGCTTGTCACCACAGCTGCTTGGGTTTCATCTCTTGAAACAGTGATGAATCTTTTTTCTAGTGTGATTCTACTTGTGTCCTTGCACAGTGGAACAAAGCACCAATGGTGATTATTTGCTGACCTGGCCATGACTAAGCAAAGCTTGGCTAATCAGCAGAACCACAATCACACAACATAGCTGGGGATCATCGTCATGTTTTGTCTACGGGCTTGGTGGCCTATGACGTCACAGCCATTCAAGGCTTGCACTGTCATCAGTCTCTTTTGTGCAGCTCTGAAGGCTTGTATCTCCAAATTTTTGCTTTGGTTTGTCAGATTAATTATATTATAGGGTAATTCAGCACATTTATCACCCAAATAAATTGTTTACTAAAAAAAAAAAAAAAGACCGTCAACCAGTCCATTGTTGATCGTTAATAAATTCGTCAGATGTAAATTGATTGTAGCTATGGTTCGCTGGTCCTCTGATTCACTGCCACCAATGTAAATGGCCACCAGATATCAGGATAATGTGGCCTTGATGTTATTGTTATAGAGAGAGAAGGTTTATTACCTTGTCTGGTCGATTGGAGAGACCCAGGAGGAGAGAGAGAAAAATGTTGGCACTGTAGGGGAACAGCAGGGTAGGCTGCCTCTGTCCTGTCATCCTTTTAATATTGTAAGTGAGATGAGGTGAGGATTAGGCAGATTGGGGTCAATGGAGTTGTATCGACATAGTTGCTTGACTGAAAAAGTTAAAGAGTTTGACGTGACCAGTTGTATCATCAGGGGTAGTTTGTGGTAGCTGCCGCCTTCCCACTCTCTCTCTAGCTCCTACTAACCTTTCTCCTTCCTTTTGTCCTGGCTCTCTCTGGTTCTCTGAGATCTTACGTGTGATTTCGGGGTTTAAATCTACTACCGCGGCTTTCAGCCTGGGGACGTGTGTGTGTGTGTGTGTGTGTGTGTGTGTGTGTGTGTGTGAGAGAGAGAGAGAGAGAGAGCTCCCGACACGTGTCAGGCATGTTTCAATCACGTGATCAGAGACTTCATCCTGTGTTTAGGATACTTGAGTGTCTGGCCATGGTGAAGTGCATCTTACCTCTTCCTGGAGAACTCAGACATAACTACCTGTCTATTACATATTGTTACATGTTAACATCCGTTACATAATTATGAAAGCCTACAAGTATTTTAATGTCTCTATACCTGACATTGGTCAATAAGCCTATTCAATAAAAAATAAAAATACGTCATGGAGCTGAGGCAGTTGAGCTCTTCGACATGATGTTCTTTTTACATCTCTTATTCTGGACAGGATCTCTCTCTCTCTCTCTCTCTCTCTCTCTCTCTCTCTCTCTCTCAAGCACTTTATTGTTGTTTTTGTTGTTGTTGACGTTACTCACACAGAAAATTAACCCTCTGGCAAGACAGCAGGGATGGCCTGACCGCGAGGGGAGGAAGAGCACCCCCGCTAATGTTTGTTTCTGAGTTGGTCAAAATATGACTGAGTTGGTCAAAAATGGGGACTATAGACTTTTATTTCTTACAGAAAAAGAGAGGTTTCCGAGAAGACAATTTTTTTTTTTTTATATATAAGTTTTTCTCATTATGTATACATTCAGAGGATCAAATACAAAATACCCTAGTTTCCCTCCTGTCAGAAGAATAGCCTAAGCCCAAGTCAAATACCATATTACTCAAGGTGCCTTGACCTGGATCCCCTTCGCTCATGGAAAGGTGCCAAAGTGGGGGAGGGAGCAAGTTTGTATGCACTCCTGCTACTGGTCTGGTCATAAATAACTCCAAATGACATGACTGAATCAATTAGTTTAATCATACTAAATAATTTTCATGATGTCTACTGAATTTTCTTGTCAACAGCAAATCAGGCTTGGGTCTAAGTTCAGGTGACTAAGAGCAAGTACAAGCAGGGATGGCCCGACCGAGAGAGGAGAGTCACCCCCCCAATCTCTGGCTCAGAGTTGGTCAAAAGTTTAGACAGCTGGTCAGAAAAAGTGATAGGCTGTTTCTCCAAAAAATGGAGTAGGGTATATTGTGAAGTCAAGTGAACAATCATAGTAATATCATCAGGGTATATATATATATATATATATATATATATATATATATATATATATATATATATATATATATATATATATATATATATATATATTATCCTAGGCCTATTTTTTATTCTTTAAACTGTAGAAGTGTCATATCTAATTTGTTGGTGAAATATGTTAGAGTTTGTCAAATAAGGGGGGAGTTGATCAAATATTTGATCACAAACTACTTGGGCCATCCCCGCAAGACGGGTTTGTCCTCCAGTAACCTACTTCAGTAGTCATGCTATGAACCCATTAATCCCGATGACGTCTCTTCCACTCATCTTGCTTACGGTGGACCATTTTATTAGAGGAAAACTTAAGCACACGTCTGCTTCAATGAAAATCATTGGTTGTAGCAAGGACAAGGTTAAGATTTTTAACACTACGCAACTCATGAAGGTTGGGAAGTGACTCTTACTGCGCGTCCACACGTGTGCTCAAACAAGTGTTGGCAACATCTAAGCAACACAGTAACGAACACGCTGCAAACATGTTGGGAACAGCAGCGTCCAGATCATGTTGGCAACATTATGATGAAGTCTTAGATGCCTCGTATGGACGCATTCATCCCATCACTTCTGTTGCCAGTGTTCGAAGCTTCACTGAAACATGTTTGCATACATCTGTCCAAATACTGCTGCAAACATGTTCCCGAACATGTTGACAGCTGTGTTGCCAACATATATTCTAGTATACGTGTGGACGTGCTCTTAGACAACCCCAAATTGTCGCAAGGCTGGTAAAACATGCTGTTATGATATCTTTCACGTTACAGGCGAGGAACAAAGCAGCACCTATCGTTTTATGCAACCTTCCAATTATGCAATGAATCGCGAGTGTGGCTTAAAAAGAGGCAGAGGTAAGAAAAACGCTGCCAAATATACTTCCTGATTTACGTTGCAGTAATTTGCATAATGATACCGTATGAGAAGAGTTTTTAATTTGTTGCTCCGATGAGAAGCAATCAAATATTATAACACGCAGGTTTAAGACAGAGGTAACTTATTCCTTGGAGGAAATAATCCCTTGAGAGAGAGAGAGAGAGAGAGAGAGAGAGAGAGAGGGAGGGAGGGAGGGAGGTTTGCGAGAAAGCTAAATAATCAGAAGAAAAAGTCCCACTATTTCGGCATCTACTAGGCTGGAAAGACAGAGGAGAGGATAATTAACTGAAACTATTTTTTCTGTAGTTTACCTTATCTGTAATAGAAAATTAAGTTCTCTGTAAATATAATTACACATAGCCAAGAACCTTTCCACAGTCTTGGTGTGATTTCAACATTTTATAATAGAAATAACTGGAAACTAGCTTTCAAAAATGGTCGTTGTGTTCTAAAAGTCTCCACATTTCTCTCATTATTACTCATGTCATGGACGCCTTGTCTAGTTTAGTTTGTCACCATTTGTTAATACTCTAAATTTGAATGAATAAGCTTGCATGTGGCAAGGCTTAAAAAAAAAAAAAAAAAAATGGATCTTGCTTTACTGGTTCCATTTCAGAAAACAAGTTGTGGAGGAGTAACTATAATATTTTTGTGGATAAACTATTTATCAGAATTAAAAAAAAAAAAAAAAGTTTAAGCAATATCTAGGGCCATATTGAGTGCTATTGCAAAGTTTCATCGAAATTGGTCTGCCCCTCTTTGAGATTTTTTATTTTATTTTAATAGAACGGAGGAGGGAAAAACAAATGAATAAAAAAAAAAAATAATCCATACACGAGATTACTGGTGTCCTGTGTTCATAAAATATCTGTAACAGTTAGACTTGAACAGCTGTGGGGTGAAATTTGGAGGGAAACAACTCTGGGGAAGCGAGTTCCAGAGAGATGCAGTTCGGGGAATGAAAGGATTCTGATAGGCAGAAGTTCTGCAATATGGCTGAGTGACATTGCAGTCATGAGTGCTACCAGATGCCCGTGTAGCACGAGGGAAGGCATGGAGAGGTGGCACCATGGACGCAACTTCGTCTGAGCATTTGCCATAAAAATATCTGTAAAATAATGCAGTGGAGGCAATATTCCTTCTTACTTGAAGAGGAGGTAGTTTATTTGTAATGGCAGGGTTGTTAATACTTCAAAAAGCTTTGTTCTGAATTTTATCTAGTTGTTTTAATGCAATCTCTCCACATCCATTCCACAAGGGTGCGCAATATTCAAGCTGAGAGCACACATGACTCTTATAAATTATAGCCAACTGCTCATCAGCGACGAAGTTATGGACTCTGTACAATAATCCAAGTTTCTTTGAGGCGGTTTTAGCAAGTGATCTAACATGAGAGGTCCAGCTGAGGGCATTGTTAAGTGGGATGCCAAGAATTTCAATGCTTTTGGAGATGGGAGTACTAGTTGCACTGAAGGTAAAGTACGAATCTGGCAATATCTGTATATTAGTAAATTGTATAATTTAGTTTTACTAGCATTAAAAGAGACACGGTTGTTTTGTCCCCATTCACTGATAGTAAATAGGTCTTGATTTATGGAGATGGCTATACTGAGTTGAGAGGTAGAGATATTAGACTTTGTAAATGGGTGTCTGAGTGTGAATGAACTATGTAGTGTTGGGTCATCTGTGTATGAGTGGATGGGATTGTGGGTGACAGATAAGAGCTCATTAATATGAAGCAGGAATAGGGTTGGCGCCAGAACTGACCCCTGCGGCAAGCCAGCGTTGAGTGGAAATTGGAATGTACATCATCTACTTTTACTCTTATTTTCCTGTCACTAAGATATGAAGAAATCAAAGGAACAAAAGACGTTAGTCCATAGCAAGGGAGTTTGGATAGCAGGGAACAGTGCCATACTCTGTCGAAAGCTTTAGAAATATCAAGAGCTATTGCATGAGTTTCTCCATGTAGATCAATTGATTGATGGATGGTATGAGTTAGGAGATTGAGTATGTCAATGGTGGATCTTTCGTGGCAAAAATCATATTGTCTGTCACTAATTAAGTTGTTGGATTCAAGATGTTTAACATGGTTATTAATTAAAGTTTCAAATACCTTACCAAGAGATGTGACAGCTATTGGTAATCAGAGGAATCAGAGGAACTTCTTTTCTTCGGAATTGGGTGGATATTGGCTTCTTTCCATGAAGTAGCTGGATAAGCCCTTATACAGACAGACAATGGTCATGTTTACAGAGATAATGTTATTCCATTTATACTGTGATACTAAGAGTCGAATCAAGGCCAGGAGTTGAGTTAATCCCTTATTGGTCGATGGTCAACCCAATGAGCCACATCATTGTGTGTATCTGGTTCCATGGTGCTCGGTGACAAACTCGACAAAGCATAATGAAGAAAAGAACTCTCTCTAACGATCTCATTTGGTTGATTAATTTTTATCTGTGGCCATCGACAACACATTGGGTAATCAGTGCACGTACCCATTATGATTTAAGATTGAAGAGAAGAAGCTATGCACCCTTCCTTCACAAACTTCCTCAGGTCGTTTGAAAGAAATGCACGTCATGCTGCATACCTAAGGTGAGGCCAGGGATACACTGGACAGTGGGATTTTCACGAAGAGAGTATGTGTGTATCTGTAGCCAAGTGTTCTGGTAGTACCAGGTCTTCTACACCGCTGCTGGGAGTTGTTGCTGTCTGTTGATTTGGGACAGTTGGTGAAGCTCTGGTGTTAAGAACTGGTAAACAACAATAAAGGTGTCTGTGACTTCAGGACATGTTGACATGCATGTTACCCTTATGTTATGCATATCATCTTTCATCTGTGCTGAGGGGGACTGGTGGAAGGCAAGAAGATGCCGCTCTGCAATCATCCCAGCATGTCCCAAAATTCTGGTTTTATTTCAGGAATGGGGTGGAAGTTCATATTTGTGTGACACTGTAGGTAGAATCCACATATAAGAGATGGAGGAACAGCCTTTATTGCCGCATTACGACCACAGGGGATTTGGACTGATATTCAGTCGAGAAATTCGAGTTACAAGTGACGTGTTAGAGTTCCCTGAGTGGCTTTATGTAAAAAAAAAAAAAAAAAAAAAGGTTGCTCCTTGGGTCACATCTGGTTGAAAAGCCTTATCCCACTAGACTACAAGGCATCTACTCGTATTTGTAGACTTTATGATCACCACTCAACTTAGTAAACTACAGGGTTACAGCAAACCATTAACTTGTTCATCAATGAAGGCATTTGAAGGTTGCGCTAGATTAAGACTGGTTCTCAAACTTTCCGGCAGGATTATATCGGGGTCATGGTAGGCTAGTGTAAGTAGTAAATCAGAGAGTGTCTGTGAAGTCGCACTTGGAGTCAACTTGCCATTTTCCACAACATATTTATGTGCATCAGGTTTCTCCACCCTTCTGTACGTAAGAAATAAAAGCTGAAACCGGTTGGATGTGGACCCAGATATAAGAAGTCCATTATCAGTGACTCAACCTCGAATCAGTCGACTGACTGAAAGCAAACAGTGTCATCCATCCCATTGATATGTAATAAAATATGCATTCTGATTGATAGCTGTAAGTATGAAAATAGAGAGCACCAAAATAGTTTTTTCATCATTATTTGTGACAGGCTTGTGAGAACTGAAGGGAGACAACGAGGATGTGATGATCCGCATAAGTGGGGACTGAAGTGCAAATGTTTGAGACACACTGCCCTAGACGCTAGATCAGGTGATAGGATCGCGGGTGCATCCATTATATTGTCAGAAATTACTCAGTACCGTAAGAAGCAGATGATTTGTGTCTAATGCAAACCAAGCCAATGGTGGTATTTAACAAAAATTGCCTGTTTCCATATTCAAAAGCTTTCTTTAGCTTAACCTATTAATTACTATGACGTCGTTCATATTCTGCATACCTCTGGACACTTTTACAATGAGCCTGCTTGCTTAGGGTGTACTTTCATCCTCATTCACACAGCTACCAAACACCTCAGCCGAACGAGAATGTGTATTAGAGTATCTGGTACTTTACTCTTAAACTGTACTTCGCTAATCTTATGGACGGGATATACTTGTCTATGCCTTCGCCTTCACTCATACTGCTAACGAATACATCATAACCAACCCAGACTGAGTACTTCAGTCAATATACATGACAAATCAAAATAGTACCTGATTGCAAAAATTCCATGATGATTTACTGTTCGTAAAAAAACTGCCTGGAAGCGACCATTAGAGGAAAAAAAGAGTATAACCAATGCAAAATTGTTGTTAATACTAAACTGCCATTGAGTTCGGATTTCAAGAATTATCGAAGACTGTTTATGAAACCTCAAGAAGCAGTGCTTCCCCACTGACTTGTAACATGAACATTGTAATAATAATAATAATAATAATAATAATAATAATAATAACAATGATAAGAGGACTTGGGGGTGCATGTGTTATAGCTTTGGCAATTTTGTATTAAACTTTCTAAGCGATTTATTCAACACATTACACCTCAGTATCCTCTCGCATGCCACTGACGGAGCCACGTTGATAGTAAAGCAATGTAAATAAAGAGAAATATGCGGAATAACTTGCTGAGAAGGAGGTGTTACGAAATCTGCCATGCCACTTTATTTGGTCGCAAAAAAATGCTAAGACTGTAAAATCTCTATGCGTTTTTCTTCCCGAGTGGCATGTGAGAGTGTATGAGTAACCTGAAAATATTCATATTGTTGTAAGGGCAGCATGTGTCGGTGAGTAATTGGCTCATAAATGTCAGATCGGTACATGCTCACGCTGCGGAAGAGAAATAATGTGTGTGTGTGTGTGTGTGTGTGTGTGTGTGTGTGTGTGTGTGTGTGTGTGTGTGTGTGTGTGTGTGTGTGTGAGAGAGAGAGAGAGAGAGAGAGAGAGAGAGAGAGAGAGAGAGAGAAACATTCCTCCTCACATAAACCACAGTGCAACAAACTTATTCCAAGAAGGTCTGGACCGTCTCTTATTTAACGATGTATTCTGTACCATACTGGTCAACTACAGCTTGTACGTTACTGATGCAAACTGTCTCGATAATAAGAACATGTATGTGGTGTATAAGAGAACGCTAAGGAGTAATACGTTAAGCAATTATGTATGGAAAAGGTATTAAGAAGCCTGCTACGCCGCCTAGAATCGGGCTGTGACTCACTCATCCACAACAATCTTCACAACAGTCTTGACTCCCGGTGAAGTTAAACTAATCAACATGCTTTGCACCCACTCTGATAAGGTCGGGGTAGAACTTACAGTCATACCCTAATTTGCATACCAAGAAAAATTGAAAAAATGGCACGTCGTGATAAGCTTAAGACTTGAAGAACCCGAAATATAGTCGTCGAGGAATGCGTCCACTGGAAATAACTTTTTTTTTTTTTTTTAAATCATAGCTACTTAGTATGCATAAAAACGCCTGGAGGTCTTCTAGTCGGGGCCTCTCTTAACACGATGCGGCGTCAGGTAGTGAATGGATGGACAGATGGATGAATTGTTTTTACCGGCCGCGATAACAAAGCTGATATTATTTTCAGTTTTTCTGTGTATCTGGTTGTCTGTGTGTCTGTTAGCACGATAACTTAGCAACCGCACAAGATATCATCACAAAATTTTGCTGGCGTGTAGCAGGGAAAAAACTGAGCACGAGTTCGAAATTGGTGTAAGTAGGTCAAGGTCTATATGTCTGTTACGATGATAACATCGCAACCGCTCAAGATATCACAAAATATTATTGGTGTGTAGTAGGGATTAATATCTATGAATATTGTCTTCAGTTTGGCTGTTTTTTTTTGTTTTTTTTTTATGTGTCCGACTCTGGGCATAGGCTTCACAGCCTGCTCCCAAGGCCTAGTAGTCCTCCTACATTCCATACGCCTCTACATGTAGTAACTTCGGCGCTAACACCCACCGTCCATATTGAATACATGCTAGGGCTGTCTATTACAGGACTGGTGTATTGGTATTAGCAGGGGTATTTTTACGACATGTCGGCAGGTCCTTTGGTAGATCAGTAAAGTCTGATTTAATGACATTCAAATCCTCACACTGTTCCCTACCCCAGCGGAGATTTGAACCTGGGTCTGGCAGGACTGCAGGCCACCTTTCTACCGACTGTTAGCACGATAATTTCGCAACCGCTCAAGATATCATCACAGAATTTTAGAGGTGTGTAGTAGGGATGAAAATCTCTTACGAGTTTGAAATTGGTGAAAGTAGGTCAAGGTCTGTGTGTCTGTTATCACGATAACTTCGCAGCTGCTCAAGATAGCATCCCAAATTTTACAGCTGTGTAGCAGGGATGAAGATCTCTTACGAGTTCGAAATTGGTGAAAGGAGATCAAGGTCAAAGTCATATTCTGAGCAGCGCTATATATGTATCGGCTCGCGGTTGGTGTGATCCCCCCCTTGGGGTCCTCTAGTTATTACTGGTTCCACAATAAATTACAGAAAAACAAAGTCAGATTGCCTAATAAAACCTTTACAACTAAGACGCCTTCTAAACTACAAGTGTATTCTTACTATCACCTAACGAATTTGCTTGGCTAAGATGAAATCAGACGGACGGGTTGGATTCTCCATTAACCTCTTCAGTATTAGAATGCTCTTTCAAGCTAAATAAAATCGTCTGTCGTCGGCATGAATGGTAAATATACGTCCTCGTAGCTAAGGGACAAAAATAGTGTGCCTAAAAATATAAATAAATAAAATACTGATGAAAAAGCTGGTCATTAGAGGCCCAAAACTTAAACCGAATTTGGAGATTAAGAACTGTGCCTTCAGGAATCCTTGTTATAGATCACATTATGTGGCCTTTACTTGCCTGCTTACCAACTGATATACCTATTTATATAAAAAGTTATTTATTACATTCTCACTCGCCAAGGGAGAGCGGGGTAATATTTGACTTTAATTACGTCCTGGCTTCCAACGCGAGAGTGGAGTAATGTTTCAATCGACGCGTGTCCGTTCTTCTGTCTGCCTTTTCCGCCTGTTTAAGTGAGTATTAACAAAAATACTCGACGAGATTATATTTGTTTTTAACCCAGCTTGGTGGAAGCGTTGAGGGGCCTCGCAGGAACTGACCTTTCGTTTTTCAGAACGATAGTTCAAAGGTTAAGGTTAAAGGACTACGTCCAAATTTGACTAAGGAAGGTCAGCTTAAACGTGTTTTATGCGATTCAGATCGTACTTGATGGAAAGGTTGTGCGGACAGCAAGAACAAGAGGATTCGATTTTACGAAGTCACAGGCCAAGGTCAAGTTCGAGAACTTGTGAACAAAATAATTAAAGCATTTTTTATCTAATTTGTACCAAACTTGGAGGGAGGGCGAAGTATTAGACAAGGAACTGACCTCTGGTTTTGAGAAGAAAAGGCGAAATGTCAAGGTCATATAGTAGGATCACACTTAAACAGTTTTAATCCTGTTTATACAAAACATTGTGGAACGATTCAGCGTCAGGAAAAAATAAAGGGATTTTATATTGAGAATTATCAGTCAAAGATCGAGGTCACAGGAAAAAGTCAAATGTCATGTTCACGTGAGAGTGTAAACTTAAGCAGCTTTGGTCCGTTTTGGACCAAAGTTCGTGCAAAGGTTAAGGGTCAGGACGAATGAAAATTTAATTTTAATAAAAAGTAGTCGAGGTCAGTGTCAAGGGACCAGAAGAAAAAAAAAAAAGTTCAGCACCTAAACAAATTTTTAAAAAGTTACTCGCTCTGTGGTCCCGTGGACTAAAATCAGCAACGTATGTGTCCTCCCTGGATTGAATGTATTAGCATCTGTCGCCTCTCTGGTACGATAACTCTTTAGCCCCATCTACGTCTTCCATTGAAGAAACAAACAAAACATTATTACTCAAATTAGAATACTTGGTATGAGATTACAAAAACCGGAGTGGTTAAAAATAAATAAGTAGTGCATGTGCATTAAAGAAACACACACACACACACACATGAACTGAAAGATCACCCTTATATGGAGTACAATTCCCATGTCTGGGGAGGCACCCACATACAGTTCTCATCAAAGTGGAGTCAACAGATTTTCGTCACATTAACTCTCCTCCTCTTACTAGCTCCCTTCAGAACCTTTCTCTTCACTGCAGTGTTGCATCTTTATCTCTTTTCTATCGCTGCTTCAGTGGTAACTTCTCTGAAGTTCTGAACTGTTTGCTTGCATCCCTGGACCACTATGGTTGCGTGCGTAGCACCCATGAAGCACAAAACTCTCATCCCATATCTATCCAACTCTGTAATGCAAGAGTTAACCGTTACTCCCAGTTTTTCATGTATGCAACAGGTCAACTCTGGAATTTTCTTCCTCTGTCTGTATTACCTAATGTATATCACATCTAGAGTTTTAAACGCAGTTTCTGCAGGCATATCGAAATGAACGGATCATGTATATGGCTTTCAATTGTTTTTATTTTTCAATTTTGTGGACTTCTAGCCTTTGGTCCCATTTTCCTTGCAGAAGAAAATAGCAGCCACGTTCAGATAAAACTGAGGATGCAACAGTAATAACCTCATGTGTTCTACTCTAAATATGCTTATGGACTTGACTACCCATTCCGTGGAGTTCATCAGTCCTCTTACAAGATTTACATGCCATCCAGTTTCATATAACACCGCCACAACACTAATATCCACTATCCATACTCAACACATGCTATGGTTGTTTCTTTCAGACTGATGCAATGGCATTAGCGGGGCTGTTTTCATATATTGAAGAGTCTTGTGGAAGTTAAGGAAAATCCGTTTTAACAAAATTAAAATCATGAAATTTTTCCCTGCTCCAGTCTGGGGCAAAATCCACGTCCTTTCTGACTGCAAATCATATCCCTAATTACTTGGCCATTATAAATTGCAAAAAAAATGGCATATTAACGTTCCATAGCTATGGATTAAACTGCTACCCACTTTCCACTGACCTGCAGTGATTTTTACCCTAACTTTTCTTTACTCAAATGGTCTTCTCAATAATCTTACCACCAGAGGATTTTACTCACCTAAATGGAAACTCTCCCATAAAGGGATGATTAGACACAAGAAATAAAATAAGAAATGGGCAGAAGAAACGATGAACGAACGAAAAATAGATAGGAACAAGATAAGTCAATGAACAAAAACAATATACAAGAAGCAGCACTCAGAGAATGAAATATCTATCGCCACCAACTGGGATAAGACGCGGATGTTAAACTTTGCCCTGTGACTTTGACCTTCGACAGAAAACCCTCAAAACCAAATTACTTCATTCTTCCCAAACCCGATATGCTTCCACCAACTTTCGTTAAGATCAGATCATAACTTTAACATGACTATGCATAGTTACCTTGACCTCTGACCTATCGCTATGACCTTTTTATTGATTGTACTAAAAACATAATGACTCTGTCCTTTTAATGTGAACTCTTCCACAAAGCTTAGTCTACATCAGATAAAGTATATTTAAGTTTACTTTGCCATGTGACCTTGACCTTTGGTCTCTTGTTCTCCAGATCAATAGGTCAGCCACTTGAGTGATTTTCAGTTTCCCCATCAAGTCTTATCCAAATCAGGTCAAAACTCTTTTATTTACTTTGTTCACACACAGACACACAGCTCAGACTTTTCCCTTTCTCTTTGACTGTTCTCAGAACTGATTTTCTTCGTTCTTACCAGAACTCACCTATGACTGTGCGGCAACACATTTGCATGTAACCCAGGCCGACCCCGGGACCGTTTTTACAAATTTCTGAAATCAATTTCTATTTCATACAGACGTGAAGAGAATTGAGAATTGCCTGGAGCATCTGGCATATATATATATATATATATATATATATATATATATATATATATATATATATATATATATATATATATATATATATATTAAATTTCCTAAAGCCATCCTGCGATTCACTATGATTGACGGAAAAATTACTAAAATTTCTGCGCATGTGATGTTAATATGTAAACATACGGGCGATAACAATCGAGATGAACTGACCACCTGAGTGCTTGGGATGGTAGAGCAGGGTCGTGTACACCTAGCAGTGACTTTCACTCCTTTCCCAAAATTGTTCGCCTTTTTTTTTTTTTTTTTTTTTTTATAGCTCGTGCTAATTAGGCGCCACTGGCATTGCCTCTTGAGGGTTTTATTCAGTGCTGTTGTTGAAGGGTTAACTCTTCCGCCAGTTTGGTTCAGATAAAATAAGAACAGTTTGAGCTGATCTTGTCCTTTGTTTGACTTTTCCCTGTGATCATTTTTGGCTAATTGTTCTGTACATCGATTACTTGCATTCATCGTTTATCCTCATCTCTTCTGCAAACGTGGGTTTATATCGCAGAAAAGTTGATTTTGCCCTGTGACATTGATCTTTGTCCTACGTAAATATATATATATATATATATATATATATATATATATATATATATATATATATATATATATATATATATATCAAAACAAATTAATTACATTGATTACAACACACACACACATCAGCTGTCGATTCGCAAGCGCCAGTGGAAAAAAGATAAAGTCAAGCCCTGCCCTTTACTCTAGCCTGGACGACATATTGCCAATGCAACGAGGTTCCTTGCCACATAACACATCTTTATGATACTTTTCCGCACTGGGCTATGACACTGAGGCGGTACTTCCCGAAACACGCATAGTTCCTCAGTTCTGTCTGGAACCACGGATTCTTCTAGAATCAGTAAAATCATCTGGAGTCTGTCTGAAGGAAGTAGTCATAACAATAAGATTCACAGTCATAAAATTCTAGCATTTTGCCATTCGACTTCTTTTTTTTTTTTTTTTTTTTTTTTTTAATGGGGCAGTATTTCAGCAACTGCATACAGTACCTTAGCCCAGTGGCGAAGGAGCTCCCATCAGTGATGAGTAAAATCGTATGGAGTTAAACTTTTGCATTTTATATTACTGAAGATATTGAATGAAGCTTCCTTCTGAATAATAATGTCTGTGGTTCCCCTCCCCACCGCAGAATGAATAGCCATTGCTGGATAGGGGCGTCTGGCAATAGAAAAATAGACCTCTAAATCATTGTCATAAAAACTTATCAATAAATATTAACTATCTGGTGATATATATATATATATATATATATATATATATATATATATATATATATATATATATATATATATATATATATATATATATATATACTAGTTGAAAGTAACCATAATCCTGTAAAATTTAAGGGGAGTATATTTTAGGCAGTATATTTTGCATTTCCACTTCAGAATGTAAAGTTCCTTTCCATGTGATGGCATCCAAGTTGAGTCCCGCGCTGTATTTTCATAACCGACGGACGTTTCACAAGACTAAAGAATGAAAACTGGGAAAATTTTACAGGTTAGACGACTGGTTAGCTCGTTAGCCATTCCTGTAGAGCAGATTATTTTGATTACTCCACTCTCTTCATACACACACACACACACACACACACACACGTGTATATATATATATATATATATATATATATATATATATATATATATATATATATATATGTATACAATTATCTATCCATCTATCTATCTTGCTCCATCAGTTATTCCTTATTACTGCTACATGAACTGCCCATCTCCACATTTTTTTTTTTTTTTTATATATAGCGTCTGTAATGTTTCTGACTTTAGTCTGCACACTTAGCCAAGTTGATCTTTTCCTGTCACTTAAAGATATCCCAATTATTGACCTTTCCACTGCTCTTTTAGAACGGATTAGTTGATTTTTCATCGATTTTGTTAGTTTCCAGGCCTCACAGCCATATGCCTTAGCTGGAATTATACAGTCGCTCTATACTTTTCGTTTCATACATACTGGCAAGCTAGTTTTCGTGATGTCTCTATGTTTACCGAAAGCTTTCCATCCAATTGTAATGCGTCTTTTTATTTCGGTACCATGGTATTTCATTAATTTTAGTACTTGCCCTAAGTAAGAGTTCCAACGAGCGAAGCGAGCAAGATCACCAAATATCGTCACAGTTTGGACCCCCGACATAGGTACCGGAGCGAAAGATTTATCACATCAGCAAGAAATGGAGGCAAGGGTCGGGAGGAAAACCCTGTTGTACTGTAGCGACCTTTTTTGGATATCTCAGTTAATTTTGAAGTTACAAGAAAGATAAACACCAATTTGGAAATATAAAAATCCTCGATTATTTTCATTTCATAGACAATCCGCACTTCCCAATAGTTTATCCGTTAATCGAGGAAACGATATTTTATAAGTCAAATTAGAGTAACAGCCGGCTGCGCATGAAGTAACGGTCTCAGGTTGCGTAAGTAATGCAGGAGTATTTTCCGACGATTGCTGAGAGCAACCAGGTTTTGCCTTTTCAAAACAAATAATATCTTGTTTGGCTTTTGGTGGGAAATTTTTGACTTTGATTAACCCATTATTAACCTTCTCGGTCCCAAGCCATAGACCTAATATTAATACAAGAGGAGCATTGGTTTTAGGAAGTGTGAGGGAATATTTTTGGTGTAATATAATAAGTTCTTTTTAGTATTTTCAGGTCAGGAAATCAGAGGAAGATGATGAGCCACATGAGACAATATTCGGCACTGCCTGACTTGCTCTTGCTCACTCGCTCGAGCACGTCCACACTTTCACTGTGGACGCCTATTACGTGTTTGTATTCTTCTAAGTCTTCAACAATTTCTTCGTTTATTCTGATGATGCTCTTTGGTGTATTTGGATTAAACATTAGTTTTACTCCGGTTCATCTTTAGCCCGACTTTGAGACTTTCTCAGTTCAGGTCATTTAACATTTTTTGCAATGTCTCTGCTGTTTCTGAGATTAGGAGAATCCCATCTGCAGATCTTAAGTTTTTATCTGTTTACTCCTTTGTTTTCCCAGCCAGGCTTTCTGAAAACACTTTTAGGCATGCTGTAAATAATTTTGGTGAAATTTAATCTCATTGACACCTAACCTTCTCAGTCTTAATTTTTTACGAGTCTTTATGCAATGTGACTGAAGCAGTTCCCTCAATAATATGCTTTCGAACAGTTTTACAGTGTTCTTATTTACTCCTTGTTCTCGCAATGAATTTGTAATTGCTATGTGCTCCACTGAGTCGAAAGTCTTTTCATAATCAAGAAAACCTAAGCATTATTCCGTAGTTTTCTCAGGTAGGTGATTCATTGTGTGTTGATGATCGGTAGTCGAATACCCGCTTCAGAATCCATCCTCTTCACGTTGTTGGTTTTCTTCCAAATTTGTTGTTATTCTGCTCGTAAGGTTTTTAGTGAAAAGTTTGTAAATAAATGGTAATAAGTTCATGCGTCGATGGTTATTAAGATCTTGTGAGTCACCTTATACGTACAGAAAATATCTATAGCATTACACCATGATTTGGGAATTTTCTTCTTTTTTGTACACTAAATAAATGGGCGAGCCTCTTTTGCACATCTACTCCTTCATCCAAAAGTAAATCTGCTACTATTCCATCTTCTGGAACCTTCTCTCTTTTCATATTTTTAAGAAAAATGTTTACTTCGTCCGGTGTAACCTCAGGTATTTCACATGTGTCAGCTGAAAAGTTAGCTATTGGTACCATTGTCTTTGATGCATAAAGTTCTTTGTATAATTCTTCAATTCTCTTCACCATCTTATCTCTGCATTTAATGACTTCACCGTTTTTGTGTTTCAGTGATATAATTTGTTGCTCTTTTAGTGCCATTTTACTTTGGACCTGTTTCAGACTTTTTCCGTTTTTGATGGTTTCTTTGACCTGATCCATGTATATCTTTCTTCTTTCTTCTCTCTGTCTCTTGTTGATAAGCTTCTTCTCGTTCTGTTTCATCTTACTGTGTCTTTTCTCTCATTTCCTTTCTTGTTTTCATGGTCTCGGGTGTCTTTTGCGAATACTTCTTGGCTTTGGTTGTGAAACCTTTCCCTGCTACCTCCACTGTTTCTCTTAGTCGATCATTATACTCATCAGTGTCATACTCGGTAATACTTAGAGCCTGAAATCCGTTCGTTATTTCTAACTGAAAGAATGCGTTGTTTTTGCTTACTTTTACTGGGCATATCGTTTTATATTCAATCACCTTTCACTTTTGAAATTGAATCTGGCCGTGCGACCATCCATTCTATGGTCACTTCTTTTGTTTACTTAGTTGATATTTACGATCGTGTTATTCTGGTACATTGGGGTTGCTATCCTTCCTTGTTTCTCCACTTGGACTTCATCAGGTCCATTTTCTCCTTAGTCTTTTGTGAAAGAATGTGTTCATTGTTCGCACGTTATATATTTCAGCAAAATTTACCACCATTTTTTCTCTTTCATTCCTTTCTCCAACTCAAAATTCCTTGATACATGCTTCTCCTTTTTGTTATCTCCCAACGTTTGGATTGAAGTCTCCCATGAATATTGTATATGTGGTCTTTTCTTCTTCCATAATCTGGGATGCGGTGAGGATCTGTCCGTTCTCCCCTTTGGGGCTAAGATGCGAATGAATGTGTTTGAATGGATGAGTAAATGGAGAGTGAGTCGTCCTGTCTCGGCTACCTCCCTTTCCTTGGGGGAAGCAGCCTAGGTATATAGATAGATAGATAATCTGGGAATGTCGTAATAGAATGTTTCTGTTACTTAATTTTAACTTTGAGAAGCCGATGCATATACTTGCATTGCTTTCAGGATGAATTTTTTGTATACTCTAATTACGAGCCATGCTGCTCTGTCAGATACACTACTGAATTTAACAATGTTGTCAGCAATATTTCATTTAATTAGAAAATCTACACCATTAACTCTTTCATTTTGCCTTCCTGTTTATAAAAGTAGGTGGTTGCTGTCTTCGAGCTGAATTATTTGATCTTGTTATCACTAGATCTCTCTTTCAAACCTACAGTATCCCTAATAATGCTTTCTGATTCAGTCATTATCAATTTTCAAATATTCTGCGAAGCTCTTACCTTGTACGTATAGATCTTCATGAATTTTAGTTTGCATAATATCCTGGTCTCTAAATTACCAAGACAGTTCCTACACATTTTCTGTGGCACATTGCCCGTAAGCATAGAAGGCAGTGCAGTTCCAGCTTTAATAGACAATGATCCAACAGGATATATATATATATATATATATGTAGAGCCTCTGTGGTACAGTGATACAGTGTGCGTTTCATACACGGGTGGGCCAGGGTTCACGCCCCGCCAGGGTGATAAACTTTGGGAGTGTTCACCCGGACACGTACTGCACTGGCGGACACAAGGAGTGCTGTGGTTGAACCAGTGTCACTTACTGTTAAATATGCATGCACCCAGTCGGCTTGTGCGGGCCGATTACACTTGGTTCACAGACTACACACACATCCAAAGCCACTCCAACACTACAATTACACTTACAAGCACTGCTCACCCTACATACAATCTCTACCAGACAACCTAAGCCACTTGGTCGAGATACATTGGCTGTATCATCCCGACTTCGGTCGGGATAGGCCTGTCCTGCAGTGGATACTCAAACGGCTGATGATGATATCTATATATATATATAGAGATATATATAGAGATATATATATATATATATATCTTTATATATATTGCCAGACACCACACTCCCGTAAAGGGTGGCCATTTGACATTGAGTTAGTTGTTTTACAGGGAGGGGAACCAACCCTCCACCAACCCACTTGTTGACACGTAGGAAGCACGTATGGCTTGCTTATATTGTTACCACCCAGCGTTGTAAACGTTTTTTTGGCTTACAGGAAACCATTTGGCTTGTCACTCAATGTAAAGCCACATGAAAAGGAAAGAAGAGTAAAAGTGACAGGAAAGATAAGAGAAATAGGAAAAGAGGACGGCAAACACAGACAAAGAAACATAAAGCTAAAGGAAGTAGGCAGCACTACATCAGGTGAGTGGATGATGGTCGCCACCACCTATATATATATATCTATATATATATATATATATATATTTATATATATATATATATATATATATATATATATATATATAATATATATAAATAATATCTATCTATCTATCTATCTATCTATATATTTATCTATCTATCTATATATAAATATATATATATATATAAATATATATATATATATTTGTATATATATATATATATATATGTATATATAAGCCTCTGTGGTAGAGTGGTAGAGTGTGCATCTCGCACGCTGGTGGACGCGGGTTTGCCTCCCGCCAGAGTTGTAAAACTTCGGGATTCGTTCACAGAACCACCTACTACTTTGGCGGACATAAGGGGTACTGTGGTTGAACCAGTGTCTTTACCCCTGCACAATTGTTGACTCTATACAGGGGTTTTATCCGCCCCTGTGTGGAGTACAACTCTCATGTGTGGGGAGGCTCCCCACATACAGCTCTTCTCAATAGGGTGGAGTCAAAGGCTTTTCGTCTCATTAACTCTCCTCCTCTTACTGACTCCCTTCAACCTCTGTCTCTTCGCCACACTGTTGCATCTTTATCTCTTTTCTATCGCTACTTTAATAGTGAGTGTAGCCTATACACTGTATATACACTGTATATGGCTAGTGAGGGAGTGATCGCCCTCTACCTACCCAGATCAAAAGCCCTCGGGAGCAGGAGGGTGGTTGCTTTCTCAGGCAGAGGAATTCCTTGAGAGTGAAATGGCTGGGAAGCATGCCGGCACGTGACTGGCTACAGCATAGCTGGGTCTTTCGGGTGTGGGCAATCAGGCAAGTTAGCTGCCTACTGCGACTGCAACACAATGGCGAGGTGTTCAGGAAGTTAGCCAAAGAAACCTTGATGGACTCTGAAAGAACAATAATGGCCCCCAGTCCCGTGCAGCCCTTAAATGGGCAGGGGGTGCTAAGAATCTCACTGTTGCCTCAATTACAATCTAATTCCTTTGTCAATGCAAAAAATACAATTAAAACTGGTAACTGGAATGTGAGAACGCTAAATCATGATGGTAAAATCGATGAGTTAGTGAAGGTTTTTCAAAATTATGGACTTGATATTTGTGCTCTGACAGAAACTAGATTAACTGGAGTCGATAAGTTGGATTTGGAGGATGGTATACGTTTATTGATATCTGGTCGACAGGACGGAATGCATTATCAGGGAGTAGGATTGTTGCTGGGTTGTAAGGCAAATAAGGCTTTATGTGAGTGGGATCCTATAGATGAGCGATTGTTATACGCACGGTTTAAATCAAATCATGGCAACATCAGTCTGTTTGTGTGTTATGCACCTACTAATGATGCACTCGATGAAAGGAAAGACACATTTTATGAAAAGTTGCAAGAAGGAGTAGGAAGGGTACCTAGACATGATGTTTTGATCTGCGTTGGAGACTTTAATGCAGTAATGGGCTGTTCAAATGAGGGATTTGAGGCATGTATGGGTAAGATGGGAGTTGGTAGTAGGATGAGTGAAAACGGAGTGAGGTTTGGAAGCTTCTGTCTAGCAAATGACTTAGTCATCGGGGGCACACACTTTCAGCATTGCAATATACACAAGACAACTTGGGTGTTGCCGTGTGGAAAATATAAAAATCAGATTGATCACATCGCTATCAGTAGGAGGCATAGAAGTTCTCTGCTAGATGTTCATGTTAAACGGGGAGCAGATATTGGTAGTGACCATCAACTCAGCATTGCAAAAATAAGGTTTAAACTTAAAAATCAGAAGAAGGAAAAATCTGGTGTTGGTAGATACGATATTGTTAAGCTTAGAAGGGAAGGAGAAGAAAAGGAGGAATTCAGATTAGAATGCAGAAATGGGTTTTTGGTGTTGGAAACGTTGGAAGAGGGGGAGAGAAGTGTAGATGAGATGTGGGAGGATGTGAACAAAGTTTTGCATGAGACTGCTGAATGTACGATTGGAAGGAGACATAGATTCAGGAGAAAGAAATGGATATCAGAGGAAACGTGGGATATGATAAAAAAGAGAGGTGAGGCTAAATTGAGGAGTGAGATGCAATGCGTTGATGAACGAGAGATTGAATTAGCAAGAGCTGCGTACTGGAGTTTGAATTCAGAAGTAAGAAGGTTAGCTAGGAGAGATAAAAGAAGATGTGTGGATGAAAAGGTTGCAGAGACTGAAATCTTAATAAACAAAAATGATGGACAGAGTCAAAGAATAGCATATGAATCGATTAGAGAACTGAGTGGTAATGCAGGTAAACGCAAGGAAATACCAGTTAGAGACAGGGAAGGAAATTTATTGACCAAAGATGAAGATATTAAAAATAGATGGAAAGAGCATTTTGAGACAGTTCTTAATAGACCAATACCACCAGAAGAGGATATGCCGTCTGCTCAGGAAGATTTAAATATAGAAACAGGAGAGTTGAGGCTTGCAGAAGTGGAGAAAGCAGTAAAACAGTTAAAGAATAATAAGGCACCAGGGGAGGATGGTTTATTTCCGGAAATGTTTAAAGTGGAGGGGGATAGATTAATAATGATCTTGATATGGGTGACGGGGTTACTACCATCAGTTTGGAAGAATGGTGTAATTGTTAAAGTTCCGAAGAAGGGAGACCTGAGTGAATGTGGTAATTGGAGGGGAATCTCTTTGTCACCGATAGCTTTGAAAGTTTTCAGTAGAGTGTTGTTAAATAGGTTGGAGCCGGTGGTTGAGGGTATTCTGAGGGATGAACAGGCTGGTTTTAGAAAGGGACGTGGTTGCAATGATCAGATCTTTATAGTTAGGCATTTGATGCAGCAAGTTAATGAAATGAGAGTACCGTTAAGTCTTTGTTTTGTTGATTTTGAAAAGGCTTTTGATAGTGTTTCGAGAGAGACTATGGGGAAGATCATGAGACATTATGGAATACCAGAGGAGTTTGAGAGGGTCATTATGAACATGCATGAGGACACATTTTGTAAAGTGATGGTTGGTGGTTGTCTGAGTGATTCGTTTGAAGTCAAGTCCGGAGTAATTCAAGGTGGTGTTCTATCGCCTTTACTATTTATATTGGTCATTGATTACATTATGAAACGCGTTGGAACAGAAACCGGTGCAGGTATACTTTGGGGAGAGAACAGGAAACTTTTGGATTTAGATTATGCAGATGATATAGTTTTGATTTGTGATGGGCCAGAAGAGATGCAGAGAGTGTTGGACTGTTTGGTGAGTGAAGGTCGCAAGGTGGGTTTGGTTATTAATTGTGGAAAAACTGAAATAATCAATATGAATATGGAAAATGCGCAGGAATGTGTAATTGGAGGTATGGTTGTAAAGCAAGTTGATAGGTTTAAATATTTAGGTACTTATTTAGCCAAGGATGGTTCTTTGAACTTTGAATTCGAGGAAAGGTTAAAGAAGGCTAATCAGGCAATGGGAATGCTTAAAAATATTTGGAATAATAACAATTTCTCTGTGCATACAAAAATCAAACTTTATAAGGTAATGGTTAGGAGTATCTTAATTTATGGACACGAGTCTTGGTACAGCACAGTGACTATGGAAAATAAATTCTTGATGTTTGAAAATAAAGCACTTAGAAGAATATTTGGAGTTAAGTGGTGGGAAAGGATACCAAATAGTAGAATTAGAGAAATAACGGGAGTGCAGCCGATCGATGAATATGTTAGATTCTCACGATGGAAATGGCTAGGACATGTGTATAGGAGACAGGGAATAGTACGAGGTACACCAGGGTGGGTGGCACTTGGTAGGAGAGGTAGAGGAAGGCCAAAAGAGACGTGGGTGAGGACAATGAGACGGGAAGCTGGAGATGAGTGTTGGGGAGATCTTGAGGAGTTAGCGCAAGATAGGATGTGGTGGTGTGAGTTCATCGAGGCCCTATGCATCCCCGAGGGTGCCACAGGAAATGATTGATTGATTGATTGACTTTAATGGTCACTGCTCCTCTGAACTATCGGCTTGCATTCCTCCACCTCTACGACGGGCGCGTAGCACCCGTCTGGCAGCAAACTCTCATCCCTTTTCTGTCCAACTCTCTAATGCAAGAGTTAACCGTTACTCCCAGTCTTTCATTTATGCAACAGGTCAGCTCTGGAACTGTCTCCCTCTGTCTGTATTTCCTGCTGCCTATGATCTCCAGTCTTTCAAACGTAGTGTGTCCAGGCATCTCAAAATGATCGGATCTTGAATTTGGCTCTCTATTGTATTTTGTTTTTCTCTTGGAGGGAACTGTTACTGCGGGCTCATGGCCTTTGGTTCCTTCTTCCTTGCATAAAAAAAAAAAAAAAAAACTTTATGCTTGCACCCAGTCAGCTTAAGGAGGGCCGATTACACTTGGTTCACAGGCTACACGCACATCCAAAGCCACTCCAACTTTACAATTACACTCACAAGCACTTCTCACCCTACATACATTCTCTACCAGGCAGCCTAAGCCACAAGGTAGAGATACATTGCCTGTATCGTCCCTGCTTCGGTAGAGATAGCCGGTCCTGCAGTGGACACTCAAACGGCTGATGATATATATATATATATATCAGGGAAGAAAGGTTGCTGGTTCTTTGAAAGTAGTGGGAAAAAAAATACGAAAGTGATTAAAGCAGTAAATGTCGCTGCACGACAGTATTTTGATACTATCTTTGACGTTGTTGGAAGGACACAGTTCAAAAGTGAGACAAGTGGAAATGAGTTATCTGAGAGGAGCATGTCGAGTTACATGGAGAGACAGACAGAAAAATGAGAAAGTGGAGATTTGTTGTGTAGATGAGAATTTGATAAAATGCTTTAGGCGAAATACACTAATGTGGTTTAGTTATGTGGAAAGGATGGAGAGTGAGAGACTTGTGAGTGGGGTGGATTGTGGGAGAGGGAGGGGGAGGCCGAGGATGAAATGGAGGGATGTTGTGGAGGTGCATGAGAGAAGGGTGTGTGAGCTGGGGAGACGGCAGTGAAATGGCGGGGGACAGGACAACATAGAGGTCATTTGTTTGTGGCGAATATTTATGAATTGACACAGAGCAATATACAGTATATATATATATATATATATATATATATATATATATACCGGAATTTTTAAGTGTGAGAATAAATAATATAGATAGATAGATAGTTAGATAGATAGATAAATTAGTAATGTATCGGATACCAAAGTATTGAGCTCCGCGGAGGCGGAAGCGGAGCCGGATATCTATTTCTCATAAAATGCGGTTGCGGATAAAACTGCGGAGATTGATATTAATTTTTGCGGACGCGGACACAACTGCGGATTATTTTTACCTCCATGTCCACGGTTGCGGACGAGGATTTTTCTCTCTTTTTTTTTTACACATATTACAGTACGTTTATGCAGTATAAAGTGACGAGTTTCAGCCATACTTAAGTGACTCCAGATATGCCTATATTTTAACATAGTACGTGTAACTGTTGCGACAGATAGAGAGAGAGAGAGAGAGAGGGACTGGTAGGTGAGAGGAACGGACACGAGAGTTGTGGATGAATAGGAGAGAGAAAAAGAATTATGACAAAAAGAGAAAGGAGAAATATTGAATTGGTGGAGATCAACAACCACTGCGGTTCTTTGACGTGGAGGCGTATTGTTATGCGGGGCTTTTGTTATCTGAAAACGCGGTGGCGGATAATGATGCGGAGCTTTTGTTGTCTGAAGACGCGGACGAAGAGAGTAATGCGGACATTATTTTCACTGCGGAGGCTCCGCGGAGGCGGAGCCGGATATCCGATACATCACTAATATATATATATATAAATATATATATATATATATATATATATATATATATATATATATATATATATATATATATATGTGACGATTGGGCAAATATGAATTAGAGCAGATGGGAGACGTGGAAGGTGTGTGTAGCATATTTACAGAAGAAATATGTGCAGCAAGTGATGTGGTGTGTGGAAGGAAGAGAAGACGGAGGGGGGTGCAAGGAACAGTGTGATTGACTGAAGAGGTGAAATAGGCTGTGGCACAAAAGAAGAAAGCATATAATGAATGGATGAGAAATAGGGGCGTGGAAGAAGTTGAGAGGCGGAAGAGAGAGTTATATGTAGAAAGAAAGAGGGAGGTGAAAAGATTAGTAAGAGAGAGTAAGAAGAGAGTGGATGAGGAATTTGGAAGGAATTTGAGTGTAAAGTGGAAGGACTGAAAGAAAATGTTCTGGAAAGAGGTGAAAAGAGTAAGACAGGGTGGAAGTGAGGTTAGCAGGGGAGTGAAAGATGAAAATGGTAGATTACTAGTGGAGAAGGGAGAAAAAGTGAGCAGATGGAGAGAACACTTTAAGGAATTGTTGAACGTAGAGGATGGAAGTAATGCAAGTATAAGTGGCTGGGGAATGGCTGGGAGAAGGAGGGAAGTGAGAAGACAGGAAGAAATCAGTAGGATAGAAGTTGTGGAAGCAATGAAGAAAGTTAAATCTGGGAAAGCCCCAGGAATTGATGGTGTGTGTGGTGAAATGCTGAAGCATGGGGGAGAGATAGTAGTAGAATGGATGTGGAAGATGTGCAGATTAGCCTGGGAGGAAGGTAGAGTCCCAGAGGATTGGAAGTCAGGTATAATTATTCCCTTGTACAAAGGAAAAGGTGAAAAAGAAGTGTGTGGTAATCATAGGGGCATTTGTCTTCTTCGTATAATAGGAAAAGTGTATGGTAGGATACTTATTGACAGAGTTAGAGAAAGAACAGAGAAATTAGTTGGAGAAGAACAGGGAGGCTTTAGGAAGGGAAGAGGTTGTGTAGATCAGATATTCATTCTTAGATCTTTAGTGGAAAATTTTCTAGAGAAGGGAAAGAAGTTGTATGCGGCTTTTATGGATTTGGAGAAAGCATATGATGACAGGGTGGATAGACAAGGATTATGGAAAGTGTTAAGAATATATGGAGTAGATGGGAAGTTGTTGAATGCTGTGAAGTATGTACGATGGTGCGAAGGCTGCAGTGCGTGTGGATGGTGAACTAAGTGAATTTTTCTCTTTGAAAGTTGGGTTGAAACAGGGATGTGTCATGTCTCCATGGTTGTTCAATCTGTACATGGATGGGGTAATAAAAGAGGTACAAGGTAGGGTAGTGGATGTTGGAGTGGCCCTGGTGAGGGAGGATAGTGTTTGGAAACTCCCTGTACTGTTGTTTGCAGATGATACTGTGTTGTTGAGTGAAGACGAAGGGGAGCTGCAAGGCTTGGTGGATGAGTTTGGGAGAGTGTGTAAGAAACGGAATCTGAAGGTGAATGTAGGGAAGAGTAAAGTGATGGTCTTTGAGAGAGGTGAAGTCGGTGAATGTACAGCGAGGTTGGATGGTGAGGAATTGGAAAATGTGAGTACGTTTAAGTACTTGGGTAGTGTGATGAGTAAGGATGGAGGTTTGGAGGGTGAAGTGCTTGAAAGGGTACAGCAGGGAAGAAAGGTTGCTGGTTCTTTGAAAGCAGTGATAAGAAACAGGGAAGTGAGCATGGAAGTGAAAAAGTTACTACATGCCAGAATTGTGATACCATCTCTAACGTACGGAAGTGAAGCTTGGACGTTGTTGGAAGGACACAAGTCAAGAGTGAGAGCCGTGGAAATGAGTTATTTAAGAGGAGCCTATGGAGTCACATGGAGAGATAGGCTGACGAATGAGGATATAAAGGAACGTTGTGGTGTTGATGTGGATGTGATAGGGAACGTTATGAGGAACACACTGAGGTGGTTTGGCCATGTGGAGAGGATGAAGGGTGAAAGACTGACGAAGAGAGTGTATGTGAGTGAGGTGGAGGGGGGAAGAGCGAGGGGGAGGCCGAGGATGAGATGGAGGGATAGGGTGGAGAGGTATATGAGAGAGAGGGGTGTGAATTGGGAACAGAGCAGTGAAATGGCGGGGGACAGGGCGACTTGGAGGCGATTTGTTTGTGGCCACCCCAAACGGGATTGAGGCGTCTGGCATTATATATATATATATATATATATATATATATATATATATATATATATATATATATATATATATATATATATATATATATATATATATATATATATATATATATATATATATATATATATATATATATATATATATATACCGGTTTGATTGTATCTCTCTCTCTCTCTCTCTCTCTCTCTCTCTCTCTATACATAGGCTGCTTCCCCCAAGGAAAGGGAGGTAGCCGAGACAGGACGACACACTCCCTATTTACTCATCCATTCAAACACATTCATTCGCATCTTAGCCCCAAAGGGGTGAAGGGACAGATCCTCACCGCATCACACCGTACAAGGGTCAACAGCGCAGTGCAATATATATATAGATAGATAGATATATGGAGCCTCTGTGGTACAGTGATCTCGGACGCTGGTGGAAGAGGGTTCACCTCCCGCCAGTGTTGTAAAACTTTAAGAAGCGTTCACCGAGCCACTTACAACTTTGGCTGACATAAGGGGTGCTGTGGTTGAACCAGTGTTGCATACTAGTATGCTTGCACCCAGTCAGCTTGAGGCGGGCCGATTACACTTGGTTCACAGGCTACACACATATCCAAAGCCACTACAACTTTACAGTTACACTCACAAGCACTTCTCACCCTACTTACAGTCTCTACCTGACAGTCTAAGCCACTAGGTGGAGATACATTGGCTGTATCGTCTCTGCTTTGGTAGGGATAGGCCGGTACTGCAGTGGACCTCAACGGCTGATGATGATGATGATGGAGAGAGAGAGAGAGAGAGAGAGAGAGGTAACTATTGCGCTCCAGTCGGATTGAGCCGGTGAACGGGTGGTTGGGGTTGATTGCTAATGTAATGCCACTCAGGGATAAGTGAGGCTGGTCACTCTCATCTTAAATGTCGAGACCAGCTGCCTTGCCCCGGGCTCCTTTGCTCCTCATGGGGCAATGTAGGATTGGATGATGGATGGATGGATAGATAGATAAAGAGAGAGAGAGAGAGAGAGAGAGAGAGAGAGAGAGAGAGAGAGAGAGAGAAACAGACATATACTGTATATCTATGGATAGATAGACAGAAAAAAGACATATGTATAGATAGATAGATAGGTAGGTAAGTAGGTAGACAGATAAACAGACATAGATAGATAGATAGATAGATAGAAAAACAGACATATATATGTATATATCGATAGATAAATAGACTGACAGATAAACAGACATACATAGATAGATAGACAGATAGATAGAGAGATACAGATACAGAGAAATAGATGCAGGTGGACAGAGTAATAAATAGATATACCGTAGATATAGGTAGACAGATGAATAGACAGGTATTATTACAGGTAGAAGGAGTAATAGATAGATTGACAGATATTACCGAGACCGTTTGCTGTGGGCAACTCTTTTGTTATTTACTCGGGTCAGTATTTATTATGTTAGTTACATTATTTTTACAGTATTTTATCTGTGAAAGTTGTTTTAATATTCTAATGGTAAATCATATATTTTGCAGTGATCATTTTAACACTGTACTCCAGTATGTAATCTGCATCAAGAATTTTTGTACTGAAGAAATTAAATTCTGTGGCTACGAAAAGAGAAAAATAACGCTCCAATCATACAGTCCTGTAGTTCCCTCCATATCCTAACAGACACAAAATGGTTTCCTAGGCACGTCAAATACCCTTGCCTTCACTTTCCAACCATTGTGTTGTTCGTTAGAGTGTAAGCCCTTACGTATGTGGTATCTGAAAATGGCAACAATGATATCATAATAATGTTTCCGGCCTAAACTCGTTAATAAGCTGTAAGTGGCTGGATTGTCATTTGTGCTTTGAAAACTAAAATATGCTATATCTAAGCTACACTGCTCTGCATTCCAGTGCCTCCCGATTTGAAAAGTGATAGATTTCCTTATGTCCTAAAATGTCTCGTCCTTCACCGCTAGAGTGCCAAGGGACATGCCTTAAAACGACACAAGTGTTGTGGTTAGGGTAGAAAAGCACTCAGTGAAACATTTGTTATTTCAGGGTGGGGACGTTCGTGCCAGCCTGGGACTTGTGCAGTTGTAACAATTCAGGCGTTTAAAACAGATGCCAATAAAGCTGATAACGCCGCTTCCCCTTTGCCACCAAGTGATGCTGTTTTGCTTAGTGGAACATTAGAAATGAAGGAGATACGTAAGGCATTCACTGGCAAAAACCTTACATACCCGGCCTGATGAAATTAAAAACGAGTAATAATTACAGAATAGTTTCAGCCCTATTTATTTTTTCAACCAGCTGGCAAGGCTTTTCCTCGTCTGGATAGGGAGATAAACAAGTAGAAACGAACAGACAAAGTGACAGACTGACAGATAAACAGACAGGCCGAAGGACAGTGATTCATATTACTCCCCAGTTTTCTGTATGTTTTCGGTTTATTCCTAAAGCCGTGGAATCGATGAAAACCATGAACAAACAAGACACACTCAAGGACATCTACTATTTCAGCAGGGCGGCAAGAAGAAACCTTGTCTAATATATTGAAATACAGTATTTGAATATATGAATGATTCTCTCTCTCTCTCTCTCTCTCTCTCTCTCTCTCTCTCTCTCTCTCTCCCGGATGGGTTGTTGCGATGTCCAAGGCTTGTGTATGACCCATAATGATTTTATATAGGTACACCTACAGGGTGGTATACAACTCAGGTGCAGTTGGGTCTGTCAGACCCAGCATAATTAAAATGCTGTAGTTTCACACATGTTTAACTTAATGAATCCCAAAATATCTTACAATTTGTTAGGCCTTATCAATTACAAAATTATGCAAATAAGTTTTGATTCACTTCACTCTACATAATTTTAAAAAATGGAAAAAAAATGAAAAAATATATATTTTTTTATTTTGCAGTAGCAATACAAACAAAACAAAGGACACTATGAGCCTAGCACTTGTGTCACAACTTGAGGAATGGAGGTCCTTTATGATGGAAAGAGTGGATCCCACACTGCATAGAAACAACCTGCATACTAGAAGAACAAAAACACCATTCTCCTCAGGTTCCCGTGGGTCTCAAAGACCTGATATGCAAGTTCTGAGTGATATAAAGCAAAAACAGAGAGAGACATGGGATTAACCTCCATAGTCCTTGAATGGGCCCAAAAAGTTAGGAAGCTATTGAAAAGGATAAGGATTGCAGGAATTTGTAATTTACTGATCTACAGTAGAGCATCGAAAATGTCGACCAGGTCTGTCAGACCAAGGTGTTCCTGAGATGGGTTAATTAATTTTAAAATTATTTTTATTCCAATATTTATTTACTGTTAGCAGAGGGAATCAGTGGAAGAAACCAAACCATGATTTTTCGAACACTTGAATGATAAAAGAACGCCTAATCTCATTTATGAGCAAAAATGTTAAGAAATCTTGGCTAAATCTGAAACCACATATTAATGAAAGGAAACATTCGGGAGCCGCACACTAATCTCCCGCCAGATTATGCTGCTGTCCAATTCCAAGATTTTGGCCGTATCTTTTTTCCCTAAAGGTTTCATGTTGATAGCTCAAGCCGTTCATGAGATATAATGGCGCTAAAGGCGGGCAATACAAACTAGTTGAATTTGACAGCCATTTTAGTGACCTTGACCTTGATCCCCAGTGCCCATTTTCGAACTTGGCTAAGATTTTAGCCATATCTTGATATCTTGAAGGTTTCATTTTGATAGCTCAAGCCAATCCTGATATATAATGGTGCTAAAGGTGGGCGATAAAAACTAGTTGACCTTCGGCTGCCATTTTTTGTGACCTTGACCTTGACTTTCACCCCAAGTACCCATTTTCGAACTCGGCCAAGATTTTGGCCATACAGTATCTTGATACCCTGGAGGTTTCATGTTGATAGCTCAAGCCGTTCATGAGATAATGGGAACACACACACACACACACACACACACACACACACACACACACACACACACACGGAGGCGGGCAAAAACATTATCACTCCACCTTTAATAGGTGGGTGATAACTATCTGGTTGGTGCCTGTTTTCCCGAGTACCGACACTCATTATGAATTTCAGTCGTGATCAAGATTCTTCAGTGTTCCTCCCGTGATATTTTTACTGACCTTGAGTGATACTGACTTCTCCATATTGTATACATACAACGTGTCGGCTTACCAGATGAAGTATGGCCTCAAATGGTGAAGTAAACAGTTCAATGGACACTGATCTATTGGAATTAATATGAATGGTAGGGTTAACACAATATGACAAGATGATATGAAGCTTGTGACCACACAAACTGTTCATTTCCTGTTCAGGCAACATTTCCCTACTCAAGAATGTTGTCAGAGTTAGTCAGAACTGATTTTGACTTAAAATACTCGACTAAAAGCGGCTCATGATTGGTGCATTTTTTTCCCCTTATTTTATCAGTTACTGATGTTGACTCAGCCCTACAATTTGTGTCTTTTATTTTGTTATTGGTGATGATGACGATGATGATGATTACACTGATATTAACGAACGTGCATGTACGCGCACATACATAAATACATACACATGAAGAACAAATTCCCTAAAGCATCAAGTTTCAAACCATACAAATACCTCGAAATTCCTCGGACATAGTATCAGCTCCCATCTGGGTTACTGTCAAATGTCAACGAAATTATTGCAGTAACAAACTCCACCTCACCTGCAATAACTGAAGTTGAAGTCTGGCAAATTCTCCCCCAAACAATCCACATAACGAACTACAATCTTTTGCATAACGAACCACAACCTTTTGTATCACCTGCGCTCGCAACGACGGTGTGGCGGTATCGTTATCGTGTGCCAGGGTGAACTTCGTTCATCAACTTTGACCACTGACGTGCCAGGGTCTTTATTTATCAAAGCTCCTAAATCCTTATGACCAATCGTGGGTCCTGGTGTTTGTTTCAAATTTGCGAGAAATAATACGAGCTGTTTATGAAACCCCACAAACCGTTCGAGTGATGGGTAGCTGTCAAAAGGACTTCGGATTTTTCACAAGGAAGGAAGATGGCCGACCAGTAACAACTTAGAATCCGTCATCCGTGCTATTTCCGTGCTCACAGAGACATTGTTGATGTATATGGTGATGATGAATGCAAAAAAAGTTCTGACTGGATGATGCTGACCTCCTTCATGTGACTGAGTTCGAGAGCGATTGGCAACTGTACTGAACTGAGTCAAGCTATGGATTAAGAAGTGGCATTAAAACTGAAATAATTAACCACCGAGAAGTGCAACACAGCAATGCTGATGATAACACTGCGCACACTGCAATAAATGAGTTGCCACAAATGATATTCGTGTATGCACACACATGCAATGTATTTTCTGAGTGAGTGAGTGGGTGAGATAGGGAGTGAATGAGTGTTGTGTGGTGCAGCAACACAAGTCTCTTGAGACCCGTAATTAATCTTAATTTTCTCCTCTACTACCATCATCACCAATAAAGATGTCGTCTTTACATATTTCATAGCTTTTGTTTTTACAAATTGCCTGAAATTCATATTACAAAGAACTTAATAAGTTGTCCCCCAACTGGCACAAAGGTGCTTCAAAAATAGACCAATAAGACGAAATTGGCAACTCCTCAAATTATCGTACTTGAATACCAGTATGCTTATTTGTATTTATTCCTTAGTATTTCAGCAAAACTGCACTTAGACAAAGCAAAATGGTTATATACGGGCATAATAATTTTCATAACTGTGTCATGTTTTCACACTTGCATGCAAGTCCTAAGAGTGCTATTAATCACAGTTGTGCGATTCTTTGAGAGTGCTGATGAGTGACTCTAAGAACTTTTCACAACTGTGAGCGATTTGGAGAGCTATTAATGGATACTTGTTAAAAACCACACCATCTGTGATAAATACGGGCCCAGGTGTTGAGGCACTGTGGCTACCAAGGTTTAGTGAGATACCCTACAAGGTCAAATCAGTTCTATCTAAAAATGGGACCACTCCACACATGACATCACGCGTTACCTGAGCCCGTCACTCCAGTACGGTTAATGAGATCAACTGGATTTAGACTCCGGTTGGGTTAAGTTCCTCAGCTCTTCGTGATTTTTCGCCCCTAGCTAGCCCTTTCATACACGGGGACCCGGTGAAGAATCCAACCACTCTCACTCTTTCGATGCAGGATTCGTCCAAGTGAAATCCATCCGCTCACACTCTTTTGACTCAGGATTCGCCCAAGTGAAATCAACCACTTACACTCTTTCGACGTAGGTTGAGTCCAACCATATAATTTGTTGTATTTTTTTTTTTCCACAAAAATTTGTTGTTGTGAAAAAATACAGTGTGTGAGTACTGTATATATGTCAGTCAGTAAATGAATACATTACTGAACAATAAAGTATATACTTTATTTATTTATTCATTTTTTTCATTCATTAGGAAGATCATTTATTCGTTTGTAACATGTATCAGTTTCATAACAATACAATTAAAAATTAGGGCAAGGGAATGAAATGATTGTAATCATTTTTCAATGCCGCACAAATCACTGAGTGAGGAATGTGGGGAGCGTGAGTTCTGGGAGAGCGAGAAGGAAATAATAGGAAACAGTTCACTCAGAGCGGCCAGGCGTGATGAAAGACTATTGTTATTCCGTATGCCATAAAAGAAATTTCTAGTATAGCTAGAAGTGTCATTTTTTTTAAGAAATGGATTGCAGATAAATGCCCTACAATATTCTATAATCATTGCCGAAATGTTTTTATGTCTGTGAGTAAATGAGCATTGAATAAATAAGGGAATGATACAATATGGTAATTCGACATTTTTTTATTTTAGATTTTTCCGTTCATTAGGAAGATCATTTACTAATTTATAACATACACCAGTTTCAAAACAATACAGTTATAATAAGGGAGGGGGAATGAAATGATTGAAATCAGTTTCTGATACTGCACGAATCGCTGAGTGAGGAGTATGGGGAGTATGAAGTCTGGGCTGGTGAGAGACTGTCACTCAGTACTTGGAAGTGGTTGGACTCAGGTGGCATCGAAAAAGTGCGAGAGGGCCAGGATGACGGTGTGCTGTGCAGTTTATGGGTGCACATTTTTGCAATGTAATAATAAGGAAAATGGAAATACACATTTACATTGTTTCCCGAACGACGAAGTATTGATAAAATTGTGGATTTATGTTTGTGGTAGTAAAGATAATTTTAATGTCAGCAGTTCATACGTCTGCAGTCTACATTTTGAGTCCGCTGACACGAGACACTTCAGTGTGAACTCTTTAATCTACCAGTTCCTGCCAATCTAAAGAAACGTGAGGATATTGCAGTCCCAATAAATAACTTTCCAAAGCTGAAAGGTAAGTGCATTCATTATTAACATTGCATTTTAAATTATTTTTATTATTAGGGTTACAATAACCGATGGACGAAATGATTGCCTAACTAATTATTATACATAGTTATTCGTGTGGACTGATTTAACTCTGGAACACGGTCGTGGGGTGAGATTCCGACACCACTTTCATCACGTTACCAGTGTGTGGTGATGTGTAGCAGTCCCGTGGGTCTATCAGTAGCTTCATGTCTCAGTGTGGGCTAGTAGGGGAAGGTAGTGTCGCGGTGATTCCTCGCACATGGTGCGGTGTAGGGGGGGGGGGGGGTTGGTAAATTGTACCCAAGAAAAATAACCAAAGAATGAATAAATAACAATGGCAAATAACAGTAAAACCTGTTTTTAGAACAAATATATATATTATCTTTCATTTCAGTCAAAATTATCGTTCATTTACAGTAAAAAAAAAAGTAATACTTAAAAAAAAAATCTCAAACTTCGTCATTGGCCTCTCAAAACATTATTCTTACATTTTGATCTCATATTGTTTTCACAAAGAGCGAAAAAAAAAAATCCCTAACAGGAAGTTTTTTTTTTTTTTTTTTTTTCCCTTTTTTGCCTCTCTGCCATACATGCTGATGTTGCCAGGAGGCTGTGCTGCTCAGAGCTGATGTTCCCACGACCAGGGTGTTTGTGTTTGGTCGGACAAGACTTCAGTACCAGTATTTTTTTTTTGTATGAATTTTTACGTGTAGGCATCTACAAATTTTAAGGATTTTAAAGCAGTTTTTTTGAGTAGCCCCTAAGGAACCTAATATACCTCATTATTAGGTACAATATAACGGATTTTGGAATTACAGATGTTATATTTTCTTGTAATGTTTACAGATTTATTAAATTTTGATTACAACTATTTTTTTTTTCAAAAAAGGGTATAATATACCCTAGAACCGTGTTAGTAGTAAAAATGCCCACTACCGTGTTTAAGGGTTAAAAACAAGGCCTTACAACGTTTATCGGATGGTCTAGGCACGATTGAAATTCTGAATTCTCGGGTCAAAGCAAAAGACCTTTAGATACAGTTTTATGAGTACCTTGTTTCTCTTCTCTCCCATGTTCAGGGGAAAAAAAGGCAAATAATGTCATTACAAAGACAGTTTGTAAAAAATAACCTAGAAGGACATCAGAATTCCAATGAAATAGGATATATTCCCTGAATTTTGATGAATAGTACCAAGAAGGGTACCACGTGACGTCACAAACATGCGTGGGGAGGCAAAATGGTCTGACCTCACCAGACCTTGGTGGTTACGTGTGTCGTCGCCCTCCCATCCCCGTCACGTGACCTCCATCATTTGCTGTTTTGTATCACCTTCCAAGAGCCCCCAGTCACTCCTACTTCTCTGTTATCTCATTCAAACTTCAAATTATTCCAAAATAAAGAATCCTTCCTCCAACTTTTCATTTGCTGTTATTTCAGTGAAAATGACACGACAGATATTCATGCACACCTTGTTAACTTCTCATATAAGTCTCTCATAACAGATGGTAACAACACATTAGACTTAATTCTAGCTGATATGGCTGATTTCCATCTACCCTCAGTGCCTTGATCCTATTCTGGATGAAGCAACCATACAAAAAGCCACCCCTGCACTTAAACAGGACCCAGTAAATTAACTTAAAGCTTAACTGACTCAACAGCACGAAATTTTGATAACTGGATTATGCATTTCCCTTGGATTAGAGTCACCACAGTTTATTATGTGAACACTAAATGGATTAACTTTCACAATAACATTACTTAGGCCTGGAAAATTTGTGGATATTCATCCCCCTGCTGCACGATGGATCAGTGATCACAGTGAAAGAAAAGCATTCGGGAACCGAATGCTAATCGCCGCCAGACTATGTAGTTGGCAAGTTACAAGCTACTTAAAAACCTTCTGTGAAGATAATTTGCAAAACTCTATGGAATTCAGTCACCACGTGTCACAAAAGCCAATCCATATTATAGAAGCTACTTGACCTTTGGCAGCCGTTTTGGTGACCTGGACCTTGTCCATGAATGACCATTTTCGACTTCTTCCAAGATTTTGGCCATATCTTGATACCCTGAAGGTTTCATGATGATAGCTCAAGCCGTTCATGGGATATAATGGTAAAACACACACACACACACACACACACACACAGAAGTTGGCAAAAACATTATCACTCAACCTTGCCAAAGCAGGGCGATATAAAAATAGTTCGTCTTTGGCAGCCATTTTGGTGACCTTGATCTTGACCCCTAGTGCCATTTTCGACCTCGTCCAAGATTTTGCCCATATCATGATACCCTGCAGGTTTCATGTTGGTAGCTCAAACCGTTCATGAGATATAGTTGTGCTAAATATGGGCGATAAAACCAAGTTGACCTTTGACAGCCATTATGCTGACCTTGACCTTGACCCTGGGTGCTCATTTTCGAACTCGTCCAAGATTTTGGCCATATCTCGATACCCTGTAGGTTTCATGTTGATAGCTCGAGCCATTCATGAGATAAAATGGTGCCACAGGCGGGTGATAAAAACGAGTTAATCTTTGACAGCAATTTGTGTGACCTTGACCCCGAATGCCTAATTTCAAACTCGTCCAAGATTTTGGCCATATCTTGATGCCCTGAAGGTTTCACGTTAATAGTTAAAGCCATTCATGAGATATAATGGTAACAGTTGCAAACACACACACACACACACACACACACACACACACACACACACACACACACACACACACACACACACACACACACACACAGATGCTGACAAAAACATTATCACTCCGCCTTGCTAAACACGGGCGATAATAAATGCCTAATTCAGTAACGTGACGAAGTTTTCAACACAAAGAACACGGTTCGGTAAAAATATTTTTGAAAGAAAGTCATTAGAGAAATAGCATTTGGAAAAAAAATCATTCTGTCGTAACAAACTTCAGCTGATAAAAACTCTAGTGAATATCGGCGGTATGGTAAGTTACAATATCTGCATGGTTTAAAAATCAGACCTCCTCCTTCCCTTGTGTTGCCAACCAGTCTAACACCCATGCAGCTGAAACTATTAACAACCACTCTGCAGGGCCGGATTAACCATGAGGCACTTGAGACACTGGCCTCAGGTCCCTAGACTCTAAGGGGCCCCCAGATTATAAGGATATAAATAGTTAACTATATATACTATCAAATTTTGATGATATCATTGAAAAATTTTCTAGAAAGAAAGCTAGAAAAGTGTTTAAGTTACCAATAGTTGTGGACTTTGATTTTTGAATAAACAATAGTAACAAGCAATATTTTTCTTCTTGTTATTTACATATACATTTGTGGTTGGTTGAATTTTGATGATATCATTGAAGAATTTTCTGGAAAGAAAGAGAAGTGTTTAAGTTACCAATAGTTGTGGACTTTGATTTTTGAATGAACATTAGTAACAAGCAATTTATTTATTTTTTTGTTCTTGTTATTTACATATACATTTAGGGTTGGTTGAATTTTGATGATATTGAAGAATTTTCTGGAGGTTTAAGTTACAAAAAGTTGTGGACTTTGATTTTGAATAAACAATAGTAAAAAGCAATTTATTTATTTTTTGTTCTTGTTACTTACTGTACATGTACATTTAGGGGTGGGGGCGCCCAAGCTGATCTGTGCCTCAGGCCCCTATTAAGCTTAATCCGGCCCTGCCACTCTGCCACCATACGCCAGCAGTTACCTGAACTGAACTGCAGCCTTTTGCCAACATACCTCTCTGTCCCCACACTACCCACAGCTGTTTTCAAACACGAAGTCGCTGTCCACCATAAGAACTGGAAACTTAAACACTCTTTCACACACCTTGATTTGTCAATCTGCCTCTTCAATGAATTTTCTGTTGAACTCTTTAGTTGCCTCACTTTTTTTACCAGTGATTATTTCCTACAGTCTGAGTGTCCAGATATGTGGATATATTACATCACACTAGATCCTACATATCCTAACCCAAATCCCTTAATGACCTACGACCCATTGCCATCACACATATCCCTAGCTTGACTTGTGAAAGCTTTGCTGCAGACTTGACCTACTCGGATATATCATATAAAATTCACATACATCGGTATGGCAGTGTAACAGCATCATCTACTACTCACTATCTCACCAATTTTCTTTATTTCATGCACAAAAATTTAGACAAACGCGAAACCTCAGTAGCAGCATTTTTCAGCGACCTCACCAACTAGATCACACAAATACCATCATCAGAGCTGCACACTTACGTTCTAGAGAATGGCTCGTCTCCTGGCTAGAATTCTTGAATAATCTGCAACAAGTCATATGATTCGGAGATATCATTTCTAACTTTCAAAACCTCTCTCATGTGATGTCTTTCAGGCCACATGCATGGGACAATTGTGTTTCTTCATTCTTTTCAATGTTGCCCTGCAAAACACACAAGAACCTTGGAAGTAGGTCGATGATTCCACCATAGCCACTGCCATCGATAACACCGCACTAGACTATACCCCCCTTCAGAACATCCTCGACACTCTTCAGGCCTGCACACGTGACTACCACCATACCGTTAAAAGCAGCAAAACTTTAGTCATGTATTTTGACTTGGCCATAGCATCTACTCCACTCACAACACTCAGTGTCGATGAATGGAAGTGGCGCACACAGTCAAATGGCTAGGCATTCTAAATGAGGACGCCCATAAGAAAGTCAACCGTCACTGTTGCGTACTTCCATACGTACACTGGGAATGTTAGGAATCCTCACCTATGCTTTATACATCTAAACGCTACGGTCAAATTTCTCAAGACGAACTATGCCTCACCAGTCTGGTCATCCCTAAATATTACACAAAAAAACAAACTCGAAATTTTTCAGCAAAGGGAAACGAGAATCATCCTCAATTCAAACTTCACTGGCTACAGTGAAGCTCTCACCCAGCTGAATGCAGGTCTTCATGCTCACCAGCTTTCCTCGTCAGAGTCAGAATGGACTTTTAAAAACACACCACCATCCGGATAATAGTTAATTTCCTTGTTACATTGCTATTATGTTTGTGTAATTGGTTACCAGCAGATCATTTTGATTTTTACGATTAATTAGATATTTTTGCACACACACCAACTATAACTTCTCTGCACAATTGTCCACTTTTCAGATTTATTTGCATAAATTGTACTTCAATCTATATTTTCAGCCTGTGACTGCTAGTACTTTTTTTTTAGGGAAAATGGCCAGAGGAAAGAAAAACAAGTTAAAGCAAAAAATCCATACACCAAATTACAGGTGTCCTCGATTCTTTAAAAGAATTCATACACCAGATTACAGGTGTCCTCCATACTTTAGAAAAAAAAAAAATCTGAGGCAGGTGGACTTGAACTACTTTAGGATGAAGTTTGTGGGGAAACTAATCTGTGGAAGCGAATTCCAAAGAGAAGTAGTTTGGGAAATTTATAAATTTTGACAGACTGGAGTTCTGCAATATGATAGTATATGCCAGTCAAGTCATGGACGCTACCTGATGCCCTTGTAGCATAGAGGAAGATGTGGAGAGGTGGCACAGTGGAGAAACTTCGTCTAAAGTACGTAAAATGATGCTAGGCAGCCAACACTTCATATTACGAGGTGGTATCCAAAATTCTCCAGACTAATGCTATATAAAACTGAAAACTCACCATAGCTCCGATTGGCCGCCACCACCCTCGAAGTAGTTCCCTTGCGCATTGATAGACTGGTCCCAGCACTTCCTTCACTGCTGGAACGCTACCTTGAAGTCCTTTAAGACAAGAGTATCAAGCACCACCTGCTATTGCTTCTGAATGTCCTCAGTGGTATTAAAATGACACTCTTTCAGCTTGATCTTCATTTTTGGGAACAGAAAGAAGTCGCATGGGGCCAAATCCAGCAAGTAAGAAGGGTGGGGGATGATAGACCTGTTAATCTTGGCCAAAAACAACTGGGTGTTGAGCACACCGTGAGCCGGGGCGTTGTCATGGTGAAGCAGCCAGTTGTCGTCTCATCCAGTTCTTCAGTGACAATCCTCTGAAATGTCTCGTAACTAACTCCCACCTCCTCACACACATCGTAAAAGCTTTGATGTCGATCCTCAAGGACGAGCTGTTGAATTTTTGTGACATTTTGAGGTCTGCAGGTTTGGGCCCTCCCTGTATGGTCGCCATCATCAACCGATGTTTGACCACACTGAACCGTGCATGACACTGAAACGCCTGTGTGTGACTAAGACATTGCCCACCAAACACTTGTTGAATCGTTGTCAAGGTTTCTGTTGTATTTTTCCTGAGATTCGCAATTTTCCTGAGATTCGCATAAAATGTGATGCAAATTTGCATCTCTTTATTTATATCCATCTCGAAAATAGCCAGACGACACGTGCACAACAATAAACAAACGAATGTCACTAATCTCTGCATCCACCTAGCTCTGTCCTGTGTGGCACACTGACTCACAATGCATGTTGGTACTACCACCTACATGCACATCGTGCTACTACAACCCGTGTAGGTGTCGCGATCCCAGTCCAGAATATTTTGGATGGCACCTCGTAGTTGTTGGGGAGATAGTTCATTTGTAAATGCTGAGTTACTAATCATTCTTATAACGTTGTTCTGATTTTTGTCCAGTTGTTGTAGTGCAGCCTCTTCATATCTACTCCACAAAGGTGAGCGATATTTAGGTTATAAATGCACATAACACTCGTACAGTAAATTACAGCTAACTTCTCGTCAGTGTAGTACTTATGGATTTTGTACATAATCTAAGTTTCTTTGAGACGGTTTTAGCAGGTGATCGAACGTAAAAGGTTCAACTGAGGGTACTTTTATGCGAAAAAACAAGAATTTCAATCCTTTTAGAGACTGGAATATTGGATACATTTGAGGTAATACAGGAATCAGGCAATATCTGTCTGTTAGTATATTGGATATGTGAGTATTTGGTTTTCCCTAGCATTAAATGATAGAAGGTCCTTTTTTCCCCATTCATTGATCTTGGATAAGTCTTGATTGTTGTGCTTGAGTTAGGGGTTAGAGATATCATAATTTGTGAATGGGAGGTTAAATGTGAAGGCACTACGAAGCACTGAGTCATCTGCAGAGAATGAAATTATTTGTGACAGACAAGAGACCACAAATATGAATGAGGAACAGGGTTGGAACCAGGACTCATCCTCGTGGAACGCCTGTATTAACAGAGAAGAAAATGGAAAATACATCCTCTACCTTTACCCTTATCTTTCTGTTGCTGAGATAAGAGATTAGTTAGGCAAAAGATAATAGGCTGTAGCAAGGAATTTTAGAAAGTAGAGAACGGTGCCAAACTCTGTCAAAAGCTGATGGGTTGTATGAGCAATGAGAATGAGCACATCATCAGTGGCTGTTTTGTAGCAAAGTCATACTCCCTCTCATTAATGAAGTTGTTGGACAGTGTGCTTATTAATAAAAGTCTTAAATTCTTCAGCATGAGAAGATGTTTTATATATGGGTCTGTAAGTACAGTGATCAGAGGAACTTCCATTATTTGGTACTGAATGGATGTTGGCTTCTTTCCAAGAATTAGGAAATAAAGAAGTACGTACGTAGTCTGAATAATTTGGCTAAAACAGGAGAAACTTCTGAGGAGTCCTTTTTCAGAACTGTTGGAGGAATTTTATCTGGACGGGAGTTTCATTGGTTGACAAATTGTTTAGGATTGATTTTACACATCTAGTATGTATCATTAGTGAAGCTTTTCGGTAGTACTGGAACATTCAAAAAAACTTCCTCTCAGGTAGAATTTCTCACAAACGCACTGACACCAATTTTTTGCTTTTCCATGATTGTTATTTACAATGTTTCCGTCTGACGATTTCTATCGGAGGATTGGGGGATAACTTATGAAAGTTACCATTGAGTGAACTGAGAGTTGACCAAAATATTCAATTTTCATTAGGATTTTTTATTAGTTTGGATGCTTGGTTGTGAAGAAAATGTGATTTGGCGAGATGCATTGTTTCTTTTGCGTGGTTTCTAGCAAATTTAAATTAACTGGGGGATTCTGTAGTTTTTTACTTTAAGTAAGATTAATATCCCAAAGACTTCTGGTTCGTTTATCCAATACGATTGCAGGCGAACCTTTTTGGGGAGTTCGATCTTTTTGTAAATCATTAAATTTTTTATAGTGTATGAACAATTCCATACTAACTTGCATTAAGTCATTAATGTGAGACTGGGATGAACTGATGTAAATGCAGAAGAAGGAATGACGTGGAATATCACATACATAATTTCTATATCCATTCCAGGTTGCCTTAACATAGTGCCATCTGATCTTGCTGACTGGTTCAGAACAGGAAGGTTTGGGGCAACTAATGAGCGAGACTTAGATGAGATTGTGGCAAGATGATCCAAGTGGTGACAGTACCTCAATCTTGCATTGATCTGGAATTTGTTAGGATTAGGTCCATGATATAGGTGGTATGTTCCGGATTATCTGATACTCTGGTTGGTTCTCAGTTGCCTGAGGTTAAACGATTCTGCAGACATCTCACATTCTAGAACAGTATAGTCACTTCTGGCAGAATTCAGTAACCATATTCCATTGTGGATTAATATATCACCAAGTGCCGCCTTTGTTACTAAAGTTAGTGAGGGGAGTGTAACCCGGAAAACTGTATGATAAGTCAACAGTGGAAGAGATTGGATTCCTGTAAGGAACACGGCTAGAGTGTTTATGGATTCTAGGAAGATTTGAACAGAAATCTGATTGGCTTAGGACCATATACGTTGGTAAAATATAAGGTCATACCAGCACATCTAGTCTAAAAATGATCTGTGGTTAAAACAACAGCTGAGGGCACAGTCTTTTGTTGACAACCTGGAGAGCCTTGTGCCACCAGCCCTAACCTGCTCGTGGTGGCAATCTGAAGTACTACAGCATTCATTCATAACATTGGAGTTACCATTGCTAAGAGGGGGATGGAACAGAAAATATGATTCCAGTTGTTCATGCAGTATGAAGTAGACAATTCAAGATACATGCTGTGAGGGTATGCTGGCCTACCTTCTGTGTTAATAAAACTCTGATAATGTTCAACACACGGAGATGGTTAGTAAATAGTTCTTAATGGGTAGTAAAACGGGAGCTCCAGCTCACCCTGTCACCAGTTTGCTATCCATCTCTGAAGTACTGCCCTCTTATACTGGTGCTGAAGTAACTCAGGCAAAATAAATAACCTTAATTTATAATAAAAATAATAATAAAAATGATAATAAAAAAATAATAATAATTCAAACAGCAATAGTAATAATAATAATAATAATAATAATAATAATCATTATTATTATTATAATTATTATTATTATTAAGACAGTGTGTAAGGGGGAAATAGTAGGGGAATGAAAGATGGGAATATTAGATTGCTGTTGGAGAAGAAAGAGAAATTGAGGAGATGGAAGGATCACTTTGAGGATTTGTTGAATGTAGAGAGTGAAAGCAGTGCGAGTACAAGTGGTTGGGGAATGCTGGGAGAAGAAGAGATGAGAGGAGGAAGGAAGAGATCAGTAGGGCGGAAGTAGTGGAAATATTGAAGAAAATCAAGATGGGAAAGGTCCCAGGAATTGATGGAGTGTGTGGTGAAATGCTGAAGTATGGGGGTGAGATTGTTGTGACGTGGATATGGAAATTGTGTAGATTGGCTTGGGAAGAGGGAAGGGTTCCAGAGGGCTGGAAATCAGGTATAATTGTTCCTTTATACAAAGGAAAAGGGGAGAGAGAAGTATGTGGTAACCATAGGGGTATTTACCTTCTTAGTGTGACTGGAAAAATATATGGTAGAATACTCACTGATAGGGTTAGGCATATAACAGAGGAGCTAGTTGGAGAAGAACAAGGGGGATTTAGGAAGGGAAAAGGGTGTGTAGGTCAGGTATTTGTTCTGAGATATTTAGTGGAGAAGAGTCAAGAGAAGGGAAAGAAAGTGTATACTGCCTTCATGGACTTGGAGAAAGCTAATGACAGAACAGATAGGAAAGGTATGAGGAAGATATTAAGAATATAATTATGGAGTGGAGGGGAAATTGTTGAGTGCTGTGTAGAGTATGTACGAAGGAGCTAGCGCTACGGTGTGAGTGGATGGTGAACTGAGTGAGTTCTTTGATCTAAATGTGGGACTGAAACAGGGATGTGTGATGTCTCCATGGTTGTATAATATATACATGGATGGGGTTTTAAAGCAGGTGCAAGGTAGGGCAGTGGATGTGGGGGTGGCTCTAATGAATGAGGATTAGATGTAGAAGATTCCGGTATTGCTGTTTGCTGATGATACAGTATGTTGAGGGAAGATGAATGGGAGTTGCAAGGGTTGGTGAATGAATTTGGGACAGTGTGCAGGAGGAGGAATCTGAAAGTTAATGTGAACAAAAGTAAAATTATGGTGTTTGAGAGGAAAGAAGTCACAGAATGCACAGTGAGGTTGGATGGTGAGGATATGGAGAATGTGAGCGCAGTCAATATTTCAAGTACAATACCTGGGTAGTGTGATGAGTAAGGATGGAACTTTTGGGGATGAAGTGCTTGAAAGGGCACAGCAGGGAAGGAAGGTTGTTGGTTCACTGAAAGCAGTGGGAGGTGAGTATGGACGTTAAGAAGTCACCGCATGACAGTATTATGATCCCTACCCTGACGTATGGAAGCGAGACATGGACCTTGCTAGAGGGGAACAAGTCAAGAGTAAGAGCAGTGGAAATGAGTTACTTGAGAGAAGCATGTGAAGTGACATGGAGGGACAGGCTGACGAAGTGAAGGAACGTTGTGGGGTGGACGTGGATGTGGTTGAGAAAAATAGGAAAAATACACTGAGGTGGTTTGGACATGTCGAGAGAATGGAGAATGAAAGACTGACCAAGAGGGTGTATGCAGGTGAAGTTAAGGGAGGGAGAGGAAGGGGAAGACCGAGGATGAGGTGGAGGGATGGAGTAGAGAGGTATATGAGGGAGGGGAGAATGAGTTGGGGGGAGGGTAGTCAAATGGTGGGTGACAGAGCTGCTCGGAGACGTTTTGTCTGCGGCCACCCTTTGCGGGATTAGGCGTCGGGTTATAGATAAATAAATAGACTGATTATTATTATTATTATTATTATTATTATTATTATTATTATTGTTGTTGTTATTGTTATTATTATTTTCATAATATTATTCTATACGTACATACGAGTACATATAGCCATAAAATTCAGAACTTGTTATATCTTCTTCTCTTTATGCATCTGTCAGTAACTCTCTCTCTCTCTCTCTCTCTCTCTCTCTCTCTCTCTCCACAAGTACGTACATATGTAAATAAATATATGAATCTGTCTGTCTTCTATCAATATATATATACGGTATATACTTCTCTTTATGTATCTGTGAGTCTCTCTCTCTCTCTCTCTCTCTCTCTCTTAATTTATACTAGTGCTTGCTCGCAGAAGTTTGCCGGACTAAAAGCCTTTCCGTCACAAAATGTTTACCAATACCATTACATTTGTTCCGATACCTTTACTGACCCAGGTATAGCAATACTGAAAAAAAAAAAAAAAAAGTAGAAAAAATGGTTGAACATTTTTTGCTTATCGTGATTTTCGCCAATTTCTCGTTGTTTCGTTGCGCACCATCGTCAAAAGTTTTGTATGATATTTTTCTGACACTCCCTGAACGTTCCTATACCTAATGTAAAGAACGTGGATATTAATTACGGTTCTTGTGAAAAAAGCTAACAAGCGCACAAACACACACACAAACACATCATGGCCTAGTATATATAGATAGATAGATAGATAGATATTATATAGATAGATAGATATTATATATATATATATATATATATATATATATATATATATATATATATATTAGTGGAAGGTGGGGGCGCTCACCATCCGCTCACTCGATGCAGTGCTGCTTTGGGTGTCTGCTCTTTCCACTCTTCTTTCATTCCTCTTCTGTCTTTCATTCAGTCTTTCTTCTTTCTTCTGCCTATGGGTGACTTTACATTCCCTCTCCTGTTTTTTTTTTTTTTTCCTTCTTTCTTTCCTCTTCCTTCTGCCTATGGGTAACTACACTGAGTGACAGGCCAAATGGTTTTCCGTACTCGGGGAAACCATTAACAACGCTGGGTGGTAGCCATATAACCAAATTATGGCTCCTGGTTGTTTAGTGGGTAATAAAGGTGATCCAGTCCGATTGAGTCCGTGTAGGTTTATATCGAAGGGGTCGTTGGGCTTTATTGCTCACGTAATGCCACTCAAGGACGAGTGAGGTTGGTCACTCTCATCTTAAATGTCAGGACCAACATGCCTAGCCCCGGGTTCCTACGCTTGTCACTCTCACTCTCTCTCTCTCTCTCTCTCTCTCTCTCTCTCTCTCTCTCTCTCTCTCTCTCCATATATATACATATATGTATGTATGTATACAGTATATCCATCCATCCATCATCCAATCCTAAATTGCCCAATGAGAAGCGTAGGGGCCTGGGACTAGGAAAGTCAGTACTGGCATTTAAGATGAGAGTGCCCAGCCTCACTCACCCTGAGTGGCATTACGTGAGCAATAAACCCCAACCACCCTTGGATATAAACTTTCACCGGCTCAATACGATTGGAGCGCCTTAATTACCCTCTAAACCACCAGGCGCCATAATTTGGTTATATGGTTACCACCCTAAGTAGTCAATGGTTTTCTGGTGTACAGGAAACCATTTGGCTTGTCACTCAGTGTAGAGTCACCCACAGGCACAAGGAAGAGGAAAGAATGAAGGAATGAAAGACTGAACAGGGAGTGTAAAGTCACGCGTAGGCAGAAGGACGAGGAAAGAACGAAGGAAAGAATGACAGAAGAGTATGGAAGGAGAGAAGGATGGAGGAGAGGAAAGGGCAGACACCTAAGAACACCACTGCATCAAGTGAGTGGATGGTAGGCACCCCCATCTACCAAACGATATATATATATATATATATATATATATATATATATATATATATATATATATATATATATATATATATATATATACATATATATGCCACAAATACATCTCCCTGTACCTCACAGGCCTCCTCTCACTCTCTTCCTCATCCATCTCTCCCCATCTACTCCCTATCTCCCTAAGCACAGCATACTTCAATGTAACTGCAAATAATATTGTTCCCCCCTCCTCCGCCAATTTCAGTAACTTCCACTATCGCTTGGGAAGGGAAATAATGGTGTCAAAATGTTCTAAAATACTCTGCGGTAATGGCCTGAGAATGTTGAAGGCTTGGACGACTGAGTGCTTGGAGATGTGGACAGCATTTCCCTGGACACCTTGACGATAGTTCTCGTTATTCGTGATTTTAATGTTAGATGTGAGAGAACATATATATATATATATATATATATATATATATATATATATATATATATATATATATATATATATATATATATATCTGGCCGCACTGTGGAGTGGTACTACTACTCTGCAGCCAGGTTGTGTTAGGAAGAATACTGCCACCGTATTCCCTGCGTGTCGTAAAAGGCGACTAAAAGGGGCTGGGTGAGGGGACTAGGGACCCCCTCCTCTGTTTTTTAGTTCCTAAAAAGAGACAGGCCAGAGAAAGGGATGGGGGATGGAGTTATCCCCGTACCCTGAAGATTGGATCTATGAATGACGTGGATGTAGTACGATTGAGGCTAAAAGGGAGGAGATTGGGAGAATGTTTGTGAGAAGAAAGTGGGATGTGTTAGCTTTGAGTGAAACGAAGATGAAAGGGAAGGGTGAGACTATGTTTGGAAGTGTGAATGGAAGATTGTAAGGTGTTGATAGAGGAAGGGCAAGAGAAGGTGTGGCCTTGTTAGTGAATCCGGAAGTACAGCAGTGTGTGATTGAGTGGAAGGAGGTGTCATCGAGACTGATGTGGGTGAAAGCGAAATTTGAACGTGAGTTGTGGGTGTTTGTGAGTGCATATGGGCCTGGTAGTGAAAGGGAAGAGGAAGAGAGGGAGTCTTTCTGGAATGATGTTGATGAGTGTCTGCAGAGTTTTGGAGCGAATGTGAATGTGGTAATGATGAGAGATCTGAATGCTAGAGTGGGAAATGTAGCATTTGAAGGTGTAGTTGGTATGCATGGTGTACCTGAAAGAAACGAAAATGGGGAACGAATGATAGCGATGTGCGTTGAGCGAGAGATGGTTATTGGAAATACGCTGTTTGAGAAGAAACATATTTATAAGTATACATGGGTGAGACAGGAGGGTGGAAGAGTTGTTGATAGAGCTTTGATGGACTATGTGGTTGTGTCCAGGAATGTAATAGGAATATTGTTGGATGTGAGAGTTCTGAGAGGGGAGGGTGGAGGTATGCCTGACCACTACCTGGTGGAGGGAAAGTTAAGAGTAGGTAAGAGATGGGTGAGAGCTAGGAGGGTTAGGTGTGGCAGGGAGGTCTGGAAAGTGAGTGAGTTGGATAAAAGAGAGAAAATGATAGAGTATCAGGAGAAATTGAAAGATGAGTGGAATGCAGTGAAAGATAAGGAAAATGGCAGTGTGGAGGAGGAATGGCAGTTGTTTAAGAGTGCTGTGGTGGGGCATGCAGAAGAGGTGTGTGGTGTGAGACGTGTGGGTGGTGGTGTAAGAAAAGGAAGTGAATGGTTGTTGTTGTGGAATATTCTCCCCACAGCATGGTGGGGAACGGGCAAACATGAGAGCCCGTCAGGGAAAAAGCGAAATAAAGGCTCCAATGAAGGAGCAAAGCGCGGACAGCAGACTGGCAGACAGGGCAAGGGCGGCAGAGGAAGGGAACGAGGCGATGTTGGGGACAACAGCCCGATGATCGACGAGGCGAAGGGGAGAGAGCGGTAGACTGCACGGCGCCGATGGAAGGGGCGCCGGCATGCTCAGGTGGAAATCCCCAAACGACTCGGCGGTGGTTGGCGGCCGGCTGCTCGGTGTTCACAGAGGGCAGAGAGGGACGAGAGCGTGGTAGACTAAACGGCGCCGATGGTGAGGGCGCCGAAGCTCAGATGGAAGCGTCCCGAACTCTGCCCTCAACCCCCGTTCACTCGCTCCAGCTCTCCACAGCAGCAGGTGGAAGCGTAGAGGGAAGGCCCAGTCCAGGTTGACACAAGGGCACAACCCCGGTCAAGGTAGTGGCGTAGGGAGGGTGGTCGGTCATGGAAAGGGCGGACGAGCCTCAACCTCCTGGTGGGCTGACCAGGGTACTCCCGTAGGTGGAGAGGACAGGCCCGTCCTTCAGCTGAAACGGCTGCTGTGGAGAGCTGGTCCCGCCGGGAACAGCGGTGGAGGTGTTGCCTCGGCGAGAGGTGGGGTGCGAGTAGTGAATGGTGGTTCGAGGAAGTAAGTATGGCTGTGGCTGAGAAGAGACGTACATATGAAGTGTGGCTTGAGAGGAAGGATGAGGTGTCATATGAGAGGTATAAGGAAAAGAGGAATAAGGCGAGAAGGGCTGTGCGTGATGCTAAAGTGGCAGCAGATGAGAGGTGGGGTAGGCGGCTGACTAAGAATTTTCAACAGAATAAGAGAATGTTCTGGAAGGAGCTGAAAAGGGTGCAAAAGGGAGCGTCTGGGAAGGAAGAGCGAGTAAAAGCAGAGGATGGAAGGATGTTAATTGAGATGGATGCAGTAAGGAAGAGATGGGCAGAGTATTTTGAAAGATTGTTAAATGTAGAGGAGGAAAGGGTGGCTGAGATTGTGGCGGATGGAAGGGTGCAAGGAATAAATGTGTTGGGAGAGTTGAATGATTCTTTGATCACGAAGGAGGAAGTGGAGAAGGCAGTAAAGGAGATGAAAACAGGGAAAGCTGCAGGTATGGATGCGTGTGCTGTGGAATGCCTGAAGGGTGGTGGAGTGACTATTGTTGACTGGTTAGTAAGATTGTTGAATGTGTGCTTTGTGAAAGGTATGGTGCGAATTGACTGGGCAAGTGCTTGTGTGGTCCCATTGTATAAAGGCAAGGGTGATAAGTATGAATGTACTAGCTTTAGGGGTATAAGTCTCTTGAGTGTTGTAGGTAAGGTGTATGATAGAGTGTTAATTATGAGAGTTAGAGAGGGTACAGAGGGAGTGATTGGTGATGAGCAGTGTGGCTTTAGGAGAGGGAGAGGATGCGTGGATCAGGTGTTTGCTGTGAGAGAAGTGTGTGAAAAGTATTTAGCGAAAGGCAAGGATGTGTTTTGGGCATTAATGGATTTAGAGAAAGCATATGATAGAACTGATAAGAAGGCTTTGTGGACTGTTTTAAGATTGTATGGACTTAATGGTAGATTACTGGTGAAGAGTTTTTATGTAAATAGTAGAGCGTGTGTAAGAGTGGGAAATGCTGTGAGTGATTGGTTTCCTGTTAGAGTGGGGCAGCGACAGGGATGTGTGATCTCGCCTTCGTTGTTTAATATTTATATGGATGGTGTTGTAAGGGAGGTGAATGCATGAGTTTTAGGTGGAGGTCTGAGTCTGGTGAATGTTGATGGTGGAGAGTGAAATCTGAAGCAGCTGCTGTTTGCAGATGATACTGCACTGGTGGTTGATTGAGAGGAGAGATTGAGACAGTTGGTAGAGGAGTTTGGAAGGGTGTGTGAAAGGAGGAAATTGAAAGTAAATGAGAAAAAGAGTAAAGTGATGAAGTGTACGAGGTTGGTAAATGGTAGGGGGATGAATATAGTTTTGAATGGTGAGTTGCTTGAGGAGGTAGAGTGTTTTAAATATTTAGGGTCACATGTTGCTGTGGATGGAAGAATAGATGCAGAAGTGAAGTTTAGAATGAATGTAGTAGGAAAGGTGCTGGGAGGAATCAAAAAGGTGTTTAGACGTCGTTCGCTTAGAATGGATGTAAAGAGAAGGCTGTATGAGGTGTTGTGGTACCGACTGTGTTATATGGGGCTGAAACATGGAATATGGGTGTAGCAGTGACGAAAAGTTTGAATGTAATGGAGATAATGTGTTTGAGGAGTATGTGTGGAGTGCCGCGTATGGATCGAGTGCGAAGTGATGAAGTGCAAAGGAGAACTGGAGTTGTTCGGGAGATGGCTGGTAGAGGTGAGCAGAGGGTGTTGCGATGGTTTGGGCATATGGAGAGAATGGATAATGAGCGATTGGTGAAAAAGATAACTAGATCTGATGTGAGAGGTGTAAGGCTGAGAGGGAGACCACGAATAGGATGGATGGACAGAGTGAAGAGAGCGCTGGATGTGAGAGGGATGTCTGTTGAGCAAGGAAGAGTGGCTGTTCTTGACAGTGTTATGGAACAGAGAAAGATAACGTACACTTTAAGTGAGAATACTAAGAGTCACTACTGTCCCGTAAAGTTCCAGGTTCAAAACAAAAGAGTTAGGTAAAATTACAAGTTAAAGTTTAATGCTTAAATTAACAACAAAACATTCAGGACTCATAAGGATAATGTAATGGCAAAAACAGGTTAAATATATGGTTAACTGCAATAGCCTCTATTAACACGAAATTAGCAAGAGTAAATTTTATCTAAGTCAGCCCTGATAAAATGAGATACCAGATAATACTCAGTGAATGCCAGATAAATAATTACAGATACAAACTATTATCAAAAATGACTGACATAAAGAACCCCACACGAATTACAAAAACTTCACTAGGCCTACAAATTAAACTTATGCTATACAGTACAAGAAAAAATGCAACAACAGTTATACTCAAATTACACACAGCTGCTAGATGGTTGGAGACTTCTTGAGCACTCACAATAATAATATCTGTACAGGGGAGGACAGAGATGTGAACAAAATGAGGAGCAGATCTAAGTGGCAATGATGCGGAGACTGAGCTCATTATATAGGGGCCAGCAGAGCCTGATACAACTTGTAATAAGGACGCGCAAATGAAGCGATGGGGACAAACGGTCGACAATCCCGCACTGAATAACAGAAAGGACGACTTACTCTACTATAACGGTAGAAGGGGGGACTGAGGCAGAACACGCTCGTGATCAAACATGCAGCAACTGTGCGTTAAAATTACACAAAGGATGATGAAATCATAGGCTATGTAACACCTCCCCACAAAGAAAAAAGAAATTTACAAAGGAAATTTCTTATTACTCTAAAACAATCTGTCTAAAGTCTAGATAAGCAATCTGCAATAACATTTTCTTTCCCCTTGACATGTTGTATGTCTAATGAATACTCCTGAAGAAGTAGACTCCATCTTGTCAATCTCTGATTTTTATCTTTAAACTTACTAAGGAATTTCAGTGGGTTATGATCGGTATAAATGACTATGGGGTCAAAACCAGAACACAAATAAAATGAAAAATGCTGTAAACCCAAAATCAAGGCCAAAAGCTCTTTCTCAATAGTTGAGTAGTTCTTTTGAGGTGGAGTGAACTTCTTACTATAATAAGATACAGGATGTTCAATACCCTGATCATCCTCTTGCAGCAAAACTACCCCAGCTCCTGTATCACTTGCATCAACAGCCATCTTAAAAGGCTTAGCAAAATTTGGAGTAGCGAGCACTGGCTGACTTAATAGAATAGCTTTAAGTTTGTTGAAAGAGGATTCACAGTTATCAGTCCAGACAAATTTAACTCCCTTTTTCAGTAGGTCTGTAAATGGTGATACAAGAATAGAAAAGTTAAGAACAAATCTCCTGTAATAACCTACCATTCCCAAAAATCTTTGTAGCTCCTTCCTACTTTTAGGTCTGGGAAGATCACTTATAACCTGAACCTTAGCTCCTGGTGGTGCAACATGTCCATCACCAAATACATACCCAAGGTACTGAACTTTAGCTTGACCAAACTCACACTTTGATAAATTAGCTACAAGATTAGCATGAACTAAACGGTCAAGAAATTTACTGACATGGCATAGGTGATCTTTCCAGTTGTCACTGAAGATTAATACATCATCAATATAAACAACACACCCTGCCAAACCCTCTGTTACAACATTCATGAGCTTCTGAAATGTGGCTGGTGCATTCTTCATACCATACGGCATTACAGAATATGCAAAAGCCTTTCCTAATGTTACAAAACATGAGATCTCCCTAGCACGTTCAGTCATAGGTACTTGCCAGTATCCCTTTAACAAATCAAACTTACTTATGTACCTAGCCTTTCCGATCTTGTCTATGCAATCTTCCACGCGAGGGAGAGGGTAAGTGTCTGTTTTGGTTATCTGATTAACACGTCTGTAGTCGATGCAAAGCCGCTGTGACCCACTTGGCTTAGGGACTAGAGTGACAGGAAAACTCCACTCGCTCTGACAGGGCTCAATCATCTTGTGGTCCAACAGGTACCCAAGCTCCTTCTGGATGAGAGGAACTTTCACTGGGTTCACACGGTAAGGAGGCAATTTAATTGGCTTTGCGTCTCCAACCTCGACATCATGCATCAACACAGTGGTTCTTCCTGGAGTGGCACGGAACACTTGCGGGTACTCCTGCAGTAATGCCGAAAACTCCTGCCTTTCCTTTGGAGGTAGATGAGAAAGCTTAGTCTGGAGATCATTCATGATATCAGGATTCTTCCCCAAACTATCACTCAGGCTCATACTGCATGGGAGAGCTTCACTTGCAGACTTGGGTGGAACAGCTACAGTGCAGACTGGATTATTTTCGTCCTGCCTGTGATATAACTTTAGCATGTTGATGTGACATAGTTGCTTGCTCTTTCTACGATCTGGTGTGGCGACGACATAGTTGACATCACTGAGTTTCTTCTCCACGAAATAAGGACCACTAAACTTGGCTTGAAGAGGTTGCCCATGAACTGGTAGCAGAATCAAAACCTGATCTCCTGGCTGAAAGTGGCGTAACCTGGACTTCTTATCATACCAAGTCTTCATCTTCTCCTGAGCAGCTCCTAAATTCTCTCTCGCCAGCTGTAAAGCAGTGGACAGCCGTTCTTTGAACTTCATCACATACTCCAGCAGGTTGACGTCATCTTCCTCCGACAGCCAGCATTCCTTGAGTAACTTAAGGGGTCCTCTTACTTCATGGCCAAACAGTAGTTCAAAAGGTGAGAAGCCCAGTGATTCATTTGGAGATTCTCTTGCAGCAAACACAACGAATGGAAGACCTTTGTCCCAGTCTTTCTGATGTTCCAAACAGTATTTCTTGAGCATCGATTTGAGTGTTTGATGATATCTCTCCAACGCTCCTTGGGTCTGGGGATGGTAAGCTGAAGACGTGATCTGGGAGATGCCCAACTCTTTCAGAGACTGCTTGAAAACATTTGACATGAAATTACTTCCTCAGTCTGACTGTACCTCCTTGGGCAGACCAAACTTTGTGAAGAACCCTAGCATTTCCTTAACCACGTTCTTTGCTGAGATGTTTCTAAGTGGAATGGCTTCAGGATAACGAGTAGCCATATCAATCATGGTCAACACATAAGAAAATCCTGAAGAAGTCTTAGGAAGAGGGCCCACAATATCCACCAACACACGGGTGAAAGGCGCCTCAAAAGGAGGAATGGGAACTAGAGGTGCAACCTTTTCGGTCTGATTACACTTTCCCACAACTTGACAGGTGTGACAAGACTTACAATACCAGGAAACATCCCTGAAGATACCTGGCCAGTAGAAGTGTTTCAAAATGCGTGCCACAGTCTTCCTCACTCCAAGGTGTCCTGCCAAACTGGAATCATGAGCCACTCGAATGATATCCTGCCTACAAACACGAGGGATGACAACTTGATGTACAACCTCCCATTCACAGTCGGCTGATGCTGTTGGGGGTCTCCACTTCCTCATAAGTACTCCTGACTTTACATAATAACAAGTAGAAGCACCGGCTGACTCTTCTTCACTGTAAGCAGAGTTAGCTAGACCTTTCAACTCAGGGTCAGCAACCTGCAACTCAACCAACTCTTGACGAGACAAATTATCAACACTACGGGGTACTGCCTCATCTGGTGAGTGGTCCAAATTAGCAAGAAAAGTGTCAGCTAGGATAACATCATCATCATCATTATCCTCTAAATCACCAGTAACTTTAGACTTAGCCCTAGTGACAGCACATGCAGGGAACACATCAGGGACATCACAATCCCGGGACACAGCCACTGGCTCACTAGACAACTGAGGAGCTGGACACACTTGACTTCCACCAATATCATTTCCAAGTAAGAAAGTTACACCTGACATTGGGAGTGTCTCAACCAACCCAACCATAACGGAACCATTAACAAAACCAGACTCTAAATTCACTCTGCACAGAGGGACAGAGAAGTAATTATTCCCTACACCTTGTAAGATTACAGTTTCATCAGAGGAATTAACATTAGAGCCTAGAACACTGGTCAGGATAAGGGATTGGCAAGCACCTGTATCACGATATATTTGAACTGATTTCCTGTCATTACTGTCCAGAGGACTGACAAAACCATCAGACAGGAAATTAGCACATGAACTCTTGAGAGTGTCACCCACGTTACTGCTCAAAAGAGGAGCTCCATCATGAGAATTTAAGTTACCCCTCAAAGCAGGTTCAGTTAAGTCAGTTAAAGAATTCTGGGAACTCTCAAGAGTGGACACTAGACCAATTGACTGAATATTTAAAGACTCCTTTTTGTTCACATCACGCTGTCTCCTGAGACATCTCTCCGTAGTATGACCAAGCTTACTACAATAAGTACATTTACTTTTCTGAAATCTAGAGGTGGAGCTGGTATTTACTTCCTGAGAAACATCATCCTTATTCTCTTTCCTGTTACCTGTACTCTGAGTAGAGGCAACGTACTTACTCTCAGCTTTCCCTTTTTCTCTAGAATATCTCTTGTGAGTGAGAACATACTCATCAGCTAAAACTGCAGCATCAGACAAATTATCTATTCTTTTCTCATCAAGATATAGGCTTACATCTTTATAAATACACCTTTTGAAGTCCTCCAGCAAAATCATCTGCTTAAATTTGTCAAAATCAGAATCCACATTCTTAGAATTTAACCACTGCTCCAACAAATCTTCTTTGATTTTTGCATACTCAACATGGGATTGCTTATCTTGCTTGTAAGTTGTCCTAAATTTTACTCTATAGGCTTCAGGAACAGGCTCATAGGCCTTAAGAATCAAGCTCTTAACTACATCATAATTATCAGACTGATCCTGAGGCAAAGATGCATAAGTTACTTGAGCTTTACCGGTGAGAACAGTTTGAAGGAGTACTGGCCAATACTTTTTAGGCCAATTAAAATCTGTAGCTACCCTCTCAAACAACTGAAAATACTTTGTTAAATCAGATTCATTAAAAGGAGGGACAAGTTTAACATTTTTAGCCACATCAAAATCATCAGAGCTAGATGACCCAGTTCCACCTTGTTTCATGCGATACTCATGGTCTGCCTGAATCCTGGCAAGTTCAATTTGTGCCTGAGCCTGTACCTGTGCCTCTTCAATACGAGCATTTGCTTCCTTAACACGAGACTCTGCCTCCTTAGCCTTAGCCTCCTGCAGAGCTAGCTGTAACTTAGCTAATTCAATCTGCGTTTGCTCATTTGGAGGAGTTACATTAAACAATCTTTTATTAATCATGCCAACAATTTGATCTTTAGAATGATGAGAGTGAACTGCAATTCCCAATTGTTGAGCAACAAGCTTAAGTTCATTCTTTGTTCTGTTTTCTATATCACACACTGTTTGCACATTTGACAAAAAATCTTTGGCTTCATCAAGTGTAGAAATAGTAGCCATCATGAATATATCACAGTCACAAAATATCAAACAATATCCTTATGATAATATCCTGAATATCCTGGCGAGGTCGCCAAATTTATGTTACGGAACAGAGAAAGATAACGTACACTTTAAGTGAGAATACTAAGAGTCACTACTGTCCCGTAAAGTTCCAGGTTCAAAACAAAAGAGTTAGGTAAAATTACAAGTTAAAGTTTAATGCTTAAATTAACAACAAAACATTCAGGACTCATAAGGATAATGTAATGGCAAAAACAGGTTAAATATATGGTTAACTGCAATAGCCTCTATTAACACGAAATTAGCAAGAGTAAATTTTATCTAAGTCAGCCCTGATAAAATGAGATACCAGATAATACTCAGTGAATGCCAGATAAATAATTACAGATACAAACTATTATCAAAAATGACTGACATAAAGAACCCCACACGAATTACAAAAACTTCACTAGGCCTACAAATTAAACTTATGCTATACAGTACAAGAAAAAAATGCAACAACAGTTATACTCAAATTACACACAGCTGCTAGATGGTTGGAGACTTCTTGAGCACTCACAATAATAATATCTGTACAGGGGAGGACAGAGATGTGAACAAAATGAGGAGCAGATCTAAGTGGCAATGATGCAGAGACTGAGCTCATTATATAGGGGCCAGCAGAGCCTGATACAACTTGTAATAAGGACGCGCAAATGAAGCGATGGGGACAAACGGTCGACAATCCCGCACTGAATAACAGAAAGGACGACTTACTCTACTATAACGGTAGAAGGGGGGGACTGAGGCAGAACACGCTCGTGATCAAACATGCAGCAACTGTGCGTTAAAATTACACAAAGGATGATGAAATCATACCCTATATAACACCTCCCCACAAAAAAAAAGAAATTTACAAAGGAAATTTCTTATTAATCTAAAACAATCTGTCTAAAGTCTAGATAAGCAATCTGCAATAACATTTTCTTTCCCCTTGACATGTTGTATGTCTAATGAATACTCCTGAAGAAGTAGACTCCATCTTGTCAATCTCTGATTTTTATCTTTAAACTTACTAAGGAATTTCAGTGGGTTATGATCGGTATAAATGACTATGGGGTCAAAACCAGAACACAAATAAAATGAAAAATGCTGTAAACCCAAAATCAAGGCCAAAAGCTCTTTCTCAATAGTTGAGTAGTTCTTTTGAGGTGAAGTGAACTTCTTACTGTAATAAGATACAGGATGTTCAATTCCCTGATCATCCTCTTGCAGCAAAACTACCCCAGCTCCTGTATCACTTGCATCAACAGCCATCTTAAAAGGCTTAGCAAAATTTGGAGTAGCGAGCACTGGCTGACTTAATAGAATAGCTTTAAGTTTGTTGAAAGAGGATTCACAGTTATCAGTCCAGACAAATTTAACTCCCTTTTTCAGTAGGTCTGTAAGTGGTGATACAAGAATAGAAAAGTTAAGAACAAATCTCCTGTAATAACCTACCATTCCCAAAAATCTTTATAGCTCCTTCCTACTTTTAGGTCTGGGAAGATCACTTATAACCTGAACCTTAGCTCCTGGTGGTGCAACATGTCCATCACCAATTACATACCCAAGGTACTGAACTTTAGCTTGACCAAACTCACACTTTGATAAATTAGCTACAAGATTAGCATGAACTAAACGGTCAAGAAATTTACTGACATGGCATAGGTGATCTTTCCAGTTGTCACTAAAGATTAATACATCATCAATATAAACAACACACCCTGCCAAACCCTCTGTTACAACATTCATGAGCTTCTGAAATGTGGCTGGTGCATTCTTCATACCATACGGCATTACAGAATATGCAAAAGCCTTTCCTAATGTTACAAAACATGAGATCTCCCTAGCACGTTCAGTCATAGGTACTTGCCAGTATCCCTTTAACAAATCAAACTTACTTATGTACCTAGCCTTTCCGATCTTGTCTATGCAATCTTCCACGCGAGGGAGAGGCTAAGTGTCTGTTTTGGTTATCTGATTAACACGTCTGTAGTCGATGCAAAGCCGCTGTGACCCACTTGGCTTAGGGACTAGAGTGACAGGAGAACTCCACTCGCTCTGACAGGGCTCAATCATCTTGTGGTCCAACAGGTACCCAAGCTCCTTCTGGATGAGAGGAACTTTCACTGGGTTCACACGGTAAGGAGGCAATTTAATTGGCTTTGCGTCTCCAACCTCGACATCATGCATCAACACAGTGGTTCTTCCTGGAGTGGCACGGAACACTTGCGGGTACTCCTGCAGTAATGCCGAAAACTCCTGCCTTTCCTTTGGAGGTAGATGAGAAAGCTTAGTCTGGAGATCATTCATGATATCAGGATTCTTCCCCAAACTATCACTCAGGCTCATACTGCATGGGAGAGCTTCACTTGCAGACTTGGGTGGAACAGCTACAGTGCAGACTGGATTATTTTCGTCCTGCCTGTGATATAACTTTAGCATGTTGATGTGACATAGTTGCTTGCTCTTTCTACGATCTGGTGTGGCGACGACATAGTTGACATCACTGAGTTTCTTCTCCACGAAATAAGGACCACTAAACTTGGCTTGAAGAGGTTGCCCATGAACTGGTAGCAGAATCAAAACCTGATCTCCTGGCTGAAAGTGGCGTAACCTGGACTTCTTATCATACCAAGTCTTCATCTTCTCCTGAGCAGCTCCTAAATTCTCTCTCGCCAGCTGTAAAGCAGTGGACAGCCGTTCTTTGAACTTCATCACATACTCCAGCAGGTTGACGTCATCTTCCTCCGACAGCCAGCATTCCTTGAAGTAACTTAAGGGGTCCTCTTACTTCATGGCCAAACAGTAGTTCAAAAGGTGAGAAGCCCAGTGATTCATTTGGAGATTCTCTTGCAGCAAACACAACGAATGGAAGACCTTTGTCCCAGTCTTTCTGATGTTCCAAACAGTATTTCTTGAGCATCGATTTGAGTGTTTGATGATATCTCTCCAACGCTCCTTGGGTCTGGGGATGGTAAGCTGAAGACGTGATCTGGGAGATGCCCAACTCTTTCAGAGACTGCTTGAAAACATTTGACATGAAATTACTTCCTCAGTCTGACTGTACCTCCTTGGGCAGACCAAACTTTGTGAAGAACCCTAGCATTTCCTTAACCACGTTCTTTGCTGAGATGTTTCTAAGTGGAATGGCTTCAGGATAACGAGTAGCCATATCAATCATGGTCAACACATAAGAAAATCCTGAAGAAGTCTTAGGAAGAGGGCCCACAATATCCACCAACACACGGGTGAAAGGCGCCTCAAAAGGAGGAATGGGAACTAGAGGTGCAACCTTTTCGGTCTGATTACACTTTCCCACAACTTGACAGGTGTGACAAGACTTACAATACCAGGAAACATCCCTGAAGATACCTGGCCAGTAGAAGTGTTTCAAAATGCGTGCCACAGTCTTCCTCACTCCAAGGTGTCCTGCCAAACTGGAATCATGAGCCACTCGAATGATATCCTGCCTACAAACACGAGGGATGACAACTTGATGTACAACCTCCCATTCACAGTCGGCTGATGCTGTTGGGGGTCTCCACTTCCTCATAAGTACTCCTGACTTTACATAATAACAAGTAGAAGCACCGGCTGACTCTTCTTCACTGTAAGCAGAGTTAGCTAGACCTTTCAACTCAGGGTCAGCAACCTGCAACTCCACCAACTCTTGACGAGACAAATTATCAACACTACTGGGTACTGCCTCATCTGGTGAGTGGTCCAAATTAGCAAGAAAAGTGTCAGCTAGGATAACATCATCATCATCATTATCCTCTAAATCACCAGTAACTTTAGACTTAGCCCTAGTGACAGCACATGCAGGGAACACATCAGGGACATCACAATCCCGGGACACAGCCACTGGCTCACTAGACAACTGAGGAGCTGGACACACTTGACTTCCACCAATATCATTTCCAAGTAAGAAAGTTACACCTGACATTGGGAGTGTCTCAACCAACCCAACCATAACGGAACCATTAACAAAACCAGACTCTAAATTCACTCTGCACAGAGGGACAGAGAAGTAATTATTCCCTACACCTTGTAAGATTACAGTTTCATCAGAGGAATTAACATTAGAGCCTAGAACACTGGTCAGGATAAGGGATTGGCAAGCACCTGTATCACGATATATTTGAACTGATTTCCTGTCATTACTGTCCAGAGGACTGACAAAACCATCAGACAGGAAATTAGCACATGAACTCTTGAGAGTGTCACCCACGTTACTGCTCAAAAGAGGAGCTCCATCATGAGAATTTAAGTTACCCCTCAAAGTAGGTTCAGTTAAGTCAGTTAAAGAATTCTGGGAACTCTCAAGAGTGGACACTAGACCAATTGACTGAATATTTAAAGACTCCTTTTTGTTCACATCACGCTGTCTCCTGAGACATCTCTCCGTAGTATGACCAAGCTTACTACAATAAGTACATTTACTTTTCTGAAATCTAGAGGTGGAGCTGGTATTTACTTCCTGAGAAACATCATCCTTATTCTCTTTCCTGTTACCTGTACTCTGAGTAGAGGCAACGTACTTACTCTCAGCTTTCCCTTTTTCTCTAGAATATCTCTTGTGAGTGAGAACATACTCATCAGCTAAAACTGCAGCATCAGACAAATTATCTATTCTTTTCTCATCAAGATATAGGCTTACATCTTTATAAATACACCTTTTGAAGTCCTCCAGCAAAATCATCTGCTTAAATTTGTCAAAATCAGAATCCACATTCTTAGAATTTAACCACTGCTCCAACAAATCTTCTTTGATTTTTGCATACTCAACATGGGATTGCTTATCTTGCTTGTAAGTTGTCCTAAATTTTACTCTATAGGCTTCAGGAACAAGCTCATAGGCCTTAAGAATCAAGCTCTTAACTACATCATAATTATCAGACTGATCCTGAGGCAAAGATGCATAAGTTACTTGAGCTTTACCGGTGAGAACAGTTTGAAGGAGTACTGGCCAATACTTTTTAGGCCAATTAAAACCTGTAGCTACCCTCTCAAACAACTGAAAATACTTTGTTAAATCAGATTCATTAAAAGGAGGGACAAGTTTAACATTTTTAGCCACATCAAAATCATCAGAGCTAGATGACCCAGTTCCACCTTGTTTCATGCGATACTCATGGTCTGCCTGAATCCTGGCAAGTTCAATTTGTGCCTGAGCCTGTACCTGTGCCTCTTCAATACGAGCATTTGCTTCCTTAACACGAGACTCTGCCTCCTTAGCCTTAGCCTCCTGCAGAGCTAGCTGTAACTTAGCTAATTCAATCTGCGTTTGCTCATTTGGAGGAGTTACATTAAACAATCTTTTATTAATCATGCCAACAATTTGATCTTTAGAATGATGAGAGTGAACTGCAATTCCCAATTGTTGAGCAACAAGCTTAAGTTCATTCTTTGTTCTGTTTTCTATATCACACACTGTTTGCACATTTGACAAAAAATCTTTGGCTTCATCAAGTGTAGAAATAGTAGCCATCATGAATATATCACAGTCACAAAATATCAAACAATATCCTTATGATAATATCCTGAATATCCTGGCGAGGTCGCCAAATTTATGTTACGGAACAGAGAAAGATAACGTACACTTTAAGTGAGAATACTAAGAGTCACTACTGTCCCGTAAAGTTCCAGGTTCAAAACAAAAGAGTTAGGTAAAATTACAAGTTAAAGTTTAATGCTTAAATTAACAACAAAACATTCAGGACTCATAAGGATAATGTAATGGCAAAAACAGGTTAAATATATGGTTAACTGCAATAGCCTCTATTAACACGAAATTAGCAAGAGTAAATTTTATCTAAGTCAGCCCTGATAAAATGAGATACCAGATAATACTCAGTGAATGCCAGATAAATAATTACAGATACAAACTATTATCAAAAATGACTGACATAAAGAACCCCACACGAATTACAAAAACTTCACTAGGCCTACAAATTAAACTTATGCTATACAGTACAAGAAAAATGCAACAACAGTTATACTCAAATTACACACAGCTGCTAGATGGTTGGAGACTTCTTGAGCACTCACAATAATAATATCTGTACAGGGGAGGACAGAGATGTGAACAAAATGAGGAGCAGATCTAAGTGGCAATGATGCAGAGACTGAGCTCATTATATAGGGGCCAGCAGAGCCTGATACAACTTGTAATAAGGACGCGCAAATGAAGCGATGGGGACAAACGGTCGACAATCCCGCACTGAATAACAGAAAGGACGACTTACTCTACTATAACGGTAGAAGGGGGGGACTGAGGCAGAACACGCTCGTGATCAAACATGCAGCAACTGTGCGTTAAAATTACACAAAGGATGATGAAATCATAGGCTATGTAACAACAGAAATAAATGGAGAGAAACTGTGAATGAATAAATGATGACGCAGCCCTGAGGGGATATTCTCCCGCATTTGGTCTAATCAGCTAGTTAGGTCAGGTGCGGGTAAGGGGATAGGTCTATTATGATGTGGCAGGGGTAAACCAGCTCTGCTGTCGGGCCCTGCTGCAGATGTCACTGATTTCACTGTGCAGTTGACCCGTGTGTGGTGTGGTGCTGTGAGGATCTGTCCCTTCTCCCCTTTGGGGCTAAGATGCGAATGAATGTGTTTGAATGGATGAGTAAATGGGAGTGTGTCGTCCTGTCTCGGCTACCTCCCTTTCTTTGGGGGAAGCAGCCTAGGTATATATATATATATATATATATACACTTCTGACTTCTCCACTCATTGGCTTCGGCTTTTCTGTCATTCTCTGACTTAATATATCTGTGCTATCTACTTATCCCCTAATTCAACTGACTATGAAAAATTATTCGACTATCTTACTTCTTCGATGGAACACATCCTATCCGTTTCTCCTTTCTCTGAAATCTTCATTCTGGGAGATTTCAGTGTTTATCGCCACCTTTGGCTCTTTTATCCTATCACTGATCCACCTGGTGAACAAGCGTACATCTTTTCTATCCTTAATGACCTATTGCAGCATGACAGCACCCTACCCGTATCCCTAACCGCCTTGGAGAGAACTCCAGCATACTTGAACTCTTCCATACAACTAATCCTTCTCCTTATACTGTTAATGTCTCCTCTCTGTTGGGCTCCTCCCATCACAACCCTACCTAAACCCGTCCTACCTCTCCAGTACGGCCTGTGGACCCTCCAAAGAAACGTCGATTGTGGCACTTTGGAGCTGCTGATTGGGAGGCCCTCAGGCAGTACTTCTTTGATTTTTCCTGGAATAATTATTGCTTCCATGGCCGGGAGCCATCTGATCGTGCCTTGCGCATTACAAAGGTTATTCTCTCGGTCATGGAAGCATACATTCCTTTCTCATTTCCTTTGTCTAATGCAAGAAATCCTTGGTTTAATCACGCTTGTTCTAATGCTATCCACAACAAGGAGAGGGCTTGTAAATGGTGCCAGAGCTAACCCACCATTGAATCACATCTTTATTATGTTTCTGCCAGGAATGGTGCTAAGTCTGTTCTTTGTTCTGCTAAAAATAATTTTATCCGTATTATATGCCCTGAGCTCTCAAACTCGAATTCTTCCAGCTCTTTCTGGCACCTTGCCATAAACCTTTCTAAAAACTTTACCTCATCATCCTTCCCTCCTCTTGTCTACTCTGATGGCTGTGTAGTTATTTCTTCTACTGATAAAGCAGATCTCTTCGCTCAGACTTTCTCCTCCAATTCCACCTTAGTCGATTCTGGTGCTGTTCTTCCATCACTTCCCCCCTCTGACTTCCTTGTGGCTGAAATTAAAATTTCTTCAGCTGATGTATTTTCTGCCATCACTGGCCCCCTGGGGGTAGGGGGTTTTCAAGAATACTCCCCCAGTATCCCTGCTTGTCGTAAAAGGTGACTAAAAGGGTTGGCGGAGGGGTAGTGCTCCTCCCCGGAAAACAACTAACTAAACAAACAAACAATAAGCCTCGGACAAGGACTGACCAAACGATGACGACCAAGGACTGGACAAAGGACATTGTAATTGGAACCTGGAATGTAAGGGGAGCGAATGATGAGGTGAAAGAGAGAGAGATTGTCCAGATGCTTGAGGATGCGAAAGTGGATGTATGTGGAATAACTGAAACAAAATGGAGAGGAGGAAGTGTGAGAGAATGGGAGTATGGATGGGGTATATGTGCAGGAGTAGGTGAGAATGAGAGGCCAAAGGAAGGAGTATGTATAGTTGTGAGTAAAAGATGGAAGAGGAGCATAAGACAGTATGGATCAGTTGGGTCAAGGATTGTGTGGGTAAAGTTGAAAGTTGGAATACAAATGTGGGCGATTGTGTGTGTGTATGCGCCAACGCAAGATCGTGCTAGAAGAGTGAGAGAAGAGTTCTGGACAAATGTAGAAGTGTACATGGAAAAGTTTGGAAGGAATGAGAGAGTGTTTTTGATTGGTGATATGAATGGTAAAGTTGGGAATGTGAAGGTGGATGAAATAGTTGGTGAGTGGGGTGTGCCTGCTGAGATAGATGAGAATGGGAGTGCGTTAGTGGACATTTGTGCTGGGAGGGGGTTGATGATAGCCAATACCCTCTTCAGGCATAAAATGATTCACAGGTATACATGGCGAGTGATGAGAAGGGTGGGTGGTGAACTGAATGAAAGGAAGGCAATGATTGATTATGTGTGTATGGATGAAAGGATGCGAAGATGTGTAATGGATGCAAGAGTGTATAGAGATTGGGGGAGTGGACTTTCTGACCACTACTTGGTGATGGCCAGAATTAAAGTACAAGAAAGTTGGAGGAATAGAAGAAGGGAAAGACGAGAGGAAGGAGTAGTTGCAAGGAGAGTGGAAAGGTTACAGGAGGATGAGAAAAAGGCAGAGTATAAGAGAGAAGTGGAGGAACGATTGGGCAAATATGAATTGGAGCAGATGGGAGACGTGGAAGGTGTGTATAGAATATTTACAGAAGAAATATGTGCAGCATGTGATGTGGTGTGTGGAAGGAAGAGAAGACGGAGGGGGGTGCAAGGAACAGCGTGGTTGACTGAAGAGGTGAAACAGGCTGTGGCACAAAAGAAGAAAGCATACAATGAATGGATGAGAAATAGGGGCGTGGAAGAGGTTGAGAGGCGGAAGAGAGAGTTATATGTAGAAAGGAAGAGAGAGGTGAAAAGATTAGTAAGAGAGAGTAAGAAGAGAGTGGATGAGGAATTTGGAAGAAATTTGAGTGTAAAGTGGAGGGACTGTAAGAAAATGTTCTGGAGAGAGGTGAAAAGAGTAAGACAGGGTGGAAGTGAAGTTAGCAGGGGAGTGAAAGATAAAAATGGTAGATTACTAGTGGAGAAGGGAGAAAAAGTGAGCAGATGGAGAGAACACTTTAAGGAATTGTTGAACGTAGAGGATGGAAGTAATGCGAGTATAAGTGGCTGGGGAATGGCTGGGAGAAGGAGGGAGGTGAGAAGACAGGAAGAAATCAGTACGATAGAAGTTGTGGAAGCAATGAAGAAAGTTAAATCGGGGAAAGCCCCAGGAATTGATGGAGTGTGTGGTGAAATGCTGAAGCATGGGGGAGAGATAGTAGAATGGATGTGGAAGATGTGCAGATTGGCCTGGGAGGAAGGTAGAGTCCTGGAGGATTGGAAGTCAGGTATAATTATTCCCTTGTACAAAGGAAAAGGGGAAAAAGAAGTGTGTGGTAACCATAGGGGCATTTGTCTTCTTAGTATAATAGGAAAAGTGTATGGTAGGATACTTATTGACAGAGTTAGAGAAAGAACAGAGAAATTAGTTGGAGAAGAACAGGGAGGCTTTAGGAAGGGAAGAGGTTGTGTAGATCAGATACTCATTCTCAGATCTTTAGTGGAAAAGTTTCTAGAGAAGGGAAAGAAGTTGTATGCGGCATTCATGGATTTGGAGAAAGCATATGACAGGGTGGATAGACAAGGATTGTGGAAAGTGTTAAGAATATATGGAGTAGATGGAAAGTTGTTGAATGCTGTGAAGAGTATGTATGATGGTGCGAAGGCTGCAGTGCGTGTGGATGGTGATCTAAGTGAATTTTTCTCTTTGAAGGTTGGGTTGAAACAGGGATGTGTCATGTCTCCATGGTTGTTCAATCTGTACATGGATGGGGTAATAAAAGAGGTACAAAGTAGGGTAGTGGATGTTGGAGTGGCCATGGTGAGAGAGGATAGTGTTTGGAAACCCCCTGTACTGTTGTTTGCAGATGATACTGTATTGTTGAGTGAAGACAAAGGGGAGCTGCAAGGCTTGGTGGATGAGTTTGGGAGAGTGTGTAAGAAACGGAATCTAAAGGTGAATGTAGGGAAGAGTAAAGGGATGGTCTTTGAGAAAGGTGAAGTCAGTGAATGTACAGCGAGGTTGAATGGTGAGGAATTGGAAAATGTGAGTACGTTTAAGTACTTGGGTAGTGTGATGAGTAAGGATGGAGGTTTGGAGGGTGAAGTGCTTGAAAGGGTACAGCAGGGAAGAAAGGTTGCTGGTTCCTTGAAAGCAGTGATAAGAAACATGGAAGTGAGCATGGAAGTGAAAAAGTTACTACATGACAGTATTGTGATACCATCTCTAACGTACGGAAGTGAAGCTTGGACGTTGTTGGAAGGACACAAGTCAAGAGTGAGAGCAGTGGAAATGAGTTATTTAAGAGGAGCCTGTGGAGTCACATGGAGAGACAGGCTGACGAATGAGGATATAAAGGAGCGTTGTGGTGTTGATGTGGATGTGATAGGAAGCGTTATGAGGAACACACTGAGGTGGTTTGGCCATGTGGAGAGGATGGAGGGTGAAAGACTGACGAAGAGAGTGTATGTGAGTGAGGTGGAGGGGGAAAGAGGGAGGGGGAGGCCGAGGATGAGATGGAGGGATGGGGTTGAGAGGTATATGAGAGAGGGGGGTGTGAGCTGGGAGCAGGGGAGTGAAATGGCGGGGGACAGGGCGACTTGGAGGCGATTTGTTTGTGGCCACCCCAAACGGGATTGAGGCGTCTGGCAATAGATAGATAGATAGATAGACTGGCCTCAATACTAACAAGGCATATGGGCCTGATGGAGTCCCTCCTGTTGTCCTGAAGAACTGTACGTCTGTGCTTACACCCTGCCTAGGTAAGTTCTTTCGCCTTTGTCTTTCAACTTGTACACTCATGATTACTAATCTCTGACCAGAGAAGCGTGGCGGGCAGTGTCATGACCACACACGAGCCATGCATTCGAACACAGCCTCTGCGCTACTGGGCGGGGCAAAGAACTGTAACCAGGTGATCTGAAGCGTACTACTCCTCATATCTTCGATATTACCATATTCTTATGGTTTCTCCTCCATAACATAATTTTCGTTTATTGACAGAGGCCGACATTTCTTCAATCAGTCTGCAATTTAGCAATTTCCAAGAAGTAAAAAAACATGTGCCACTATATGTGGATATTGGCATCATATATACCGTAATAATTATTTATGAATTAACGGCATTAACTGGCACACATTTTGACCAGAGGGGGCATGCAACTAAGACGTCGCGTAGGAACAGGGCAACCATTCCCACTGGATGGCAACGGCATAGATATAAATAAGAATAGATGCAGCGGCTATGCGTCTTTGCGGCCGCCATCTTCGAGCGGCCAAGCATGTAATAGCGGTGCTTGTTTTAGAGCGAATTCAGACTATGAAAATTAATGTTGTTGTGGTGGAGGTGGTGATGGTGGTTACTGTTGTGGTGGTGGTGATGATGGTTATTGTTGTGGTGGTAGTGATGGTTATTGTTGTGGTGGTAGTGATGGTTATTGTTGTGGTGGTAGTGATGGTTGTTGCTGTGGTGTTGGTGATGGCGGTTGTTGCTGTGGTGGTGATGGTGGTCTTTGTTGTTGATATGGTGGTGGTGGTTATTGTGTTGGTGGTAGTGGTGGTGGTCGTTGTGTTAATTGTGGTTGTTGTTTTGTTAGTGGCGGTTGTTGTGGTTGTTAATGTTGTGGTGGTGGTGGTTGTTGTGATGGTGGTTATACTGGTGGCTGTTGTGGTGGTGATTGTGGTTGTTATTGCTGTTGTGGTGGGTGTTGTGGTCGTGGCGGTGGATGTTGTAGTTGTTGTGGTGGTGATTGTTGTGGTGGTCATTGTTGTGATGATGGGTATAGTTGTTGCTGCTGTTGTGGTGGTGGTGGTGGTGGTGGTGATGATGGTTGTAGTGGTGGTGGTGGTTGTGGTGGAGGTTGTTATGGTGGTGGCTGTTGTTGTGGTGGTAATGGTTGTGGTTTCTGGTTCATCTGAAACGTGAACTCGGTGGACTGCAGGCTTAAATTTCCCTTCTGCAATTTACCATCCTTCTTTCGGATGATAGGGAAGCAGCTGAGGGACGTTTGCATAACCAGACAGTTGAGCCGCTCATGCTATCGGTGCCACCATAGAAATTTTCCGACGCTGTCTACACCCAAAAGCAGCACAGTGCTGTTGGATTTCTAGGTAAATAGTGGTCAGCTTTGACGATCGTCAGGAACACGACATCGTCTGCCTCGACCGTTCCAAGATGGCGGCCGTGCAAACGCATCTGAAGTAGTGTCATGCGGCATCTAAGCTTATTTATATCTATGGGCAACGAGGCCTGTTATCACTAGAGAAAAACCTTCAGTTCAAAGTAGTAGTAATAGTAAATTATTGTCAATGATATAAGTATTTAAAGCATTCTTACTTAAAATGTCGTGTGAATGCCGGCTGCTGTGGCAATCGAGGACATTTCTCTGCTATCACCTATCAACAGCTCGGTTAAAGGCTCGCCTCAAGAAATAGGTCAGTAAAATAATAAATAGATTAATAAAATACAGTAAGAAATTCAAATATCACGCTCTCATTATAGCCTAAAAATAACAGCTATAACCAAATTTGTCAATTTCTTACCATGCATATATTACTTGAGAAAATAATATGATATGTGAAATAAAAGTGTTTCAGTGATGCTTAGAAAATTGTTCATTGAAGCACTAAACCTTTCTGAAACGATGGTGGAGTGTGTCTGACTGTGTAGCCTACGCCTGGCCACGACTTTGGCTAACTCCCTGATCAGAGATTAGTGATCATGAGTGTACCTTTCCTTCTTGTTGGAAGTTTGCTCTCATTCAGCCAGTCCCAAAGAAGGGTGATCATTCCCAACACTCTACTTATGGCCCAATGGCTTTAACATGCTGTGTGTCAAAAGTTTTCAAGTCTATTCTTAACATAAAAATTTTAAAGCATCTTTCCCATCATAACCATCTTTTTGATCGTCAGTATGGGTTCCGTTAGGGACGCTCCACTAGCGATCTTTGCACCTACCTTTCAGACTCCTGATCATCCTCCTTTCGGGATTTTGGCTACAGCTTTGCCATTGCACTTGACATCTCAAAGGCTTTCGATCGAGTCTGGCATAGATCTTTAATTTCCAAACTGCCATCTGACGGTTTCTCTGTAGCCGCTGTTGTAGACGGCCATTGTTCTTTTACTAGATCTATCAATAGTGGTGTTCCTCAGTGCTCTGTTCGATTACCAGCTCTCTTCCCTTTGTTCATCAATTACCTTCTAAGCTGTACAGTACATCTAACCCTATCCACTCAAATGCTGAAGATTCCACCCTTTACCTTTCCATTCGGTTCTCGCAACGTCCATCTCAGCAGTTATTTCAACAAACAAGGGATGAGGCTATGGCATGCCTGATGTCTGCTTTGGCTCGTATCTCCGGCTGGGGTAAAAATAATCTTATTGTTTATAATGCACCAACGACTCAGTTCTTATACCTATCAACCCGACAAAATCTTCCACAGGGGTACCCTCTGATGTTTAATAATATCCAGCTCAATCCTGCATCATCCTTGAACATGCTTGGGGTTTGATTCACTCGGGATTTATCTTGGAAAGATCATATTACATCTCTTGTAAAATCTGCTTCCAAGAGATTAGGTGTGCTAAGCCGACTCTGCACCTTCTTTACCCCTGCCCAGTTGTTGACTTTATACACGGCTTTATTCGCCCTGTGTAGAGTACAACTCTCATGTGTTGGGAGGCTCCCCACATACAGCGCTTTTTAATAGACTGGAGTCAAAGGCTTTTCATCTCATCAACTCTCCTCCTCTTACTGGCTCCCTTCAATCTCTGTCTCTTTGCCGCACTGTTGCATCTTTATCTCTTTTCTATCTCTACTTCAGTGGTCACTGCTCGTCTGAACTGTCTGCTTGGATCCATCCACCACTACGACAGGCACGTAGGACCCGTCTAGCAACAAACTCTCATCCCTTTTCTGTCCAGCTCTCTGATGCAAGAGTTAACCGTTACTCCCAGTCCTTCACTTCTGCAACAGGTCAAATCTGAAACTATCTCCCTCTGTCTGTATTTCCCACTTCCTATGATCTCCAGTCTTTCAAATACAGTGTGTCTAGGCATCTCGAAATGAACGGATCTTGAATTCGGATCTCTATCTTATTGTTTGTTTCTTTCATGGAAGGAACGCTTTGCGAGCTTCTGGCCTTTGGTTCCTTCTTCCTTGCATATATATATATATATATATATATATATATATATATATATATATATATATATATATATATATATATCATCTCTCATCAGCCGTTTGAGTATCCACTGCAGGACCGGCCTATCCCGACCAAAGTGGGAACGATACAGCCAATGTATCTCTACTAAGTGGCTTAGGCTGTCTGGTAGATTGTATGTAGGGTGAGAGGTGCATGTAAGTGAAATTGTAGTGTTGGAGTTGCTTTGGATATGTGTGTATTCTGTCAACCAAGTGTAATCGGCCCACGCAAGCCGATTGGGTGCAAGCATACTTCATAGTACGCGACACTGATTTAACCACACCACCCTTTGTGTCCGCCAAGCAGTACGTGACCAGAAGAACGCTCCCAAAGTTTATTACCCTGGCGGGGCGTGAATCCTCGTTCTTCAGTGTACGAAAACGCACACTTTACCACTGTGGAATACCACAGAGACTCTCTCTCTCTCTCTCTCTCTCTCTCTCTCTTTATATATATATATATATATATATATATATATATATATATATATTGTTACATAGCCTATGATTTCATCATCCTTTGTGTAATTTTAACGCACAGTTGCTGCATGTTTGATCACGAGCGTGTTCTGCCTCAGTCCCCCCCTTCTACCGTTATAGTAGAGTAAGTCGTCATTTCTGTTGTTTCAGTGCGGGATTTTCAGCTCTCTGTCCCCATGGTTTCATTTGCGCGTCCTCTTACAAGTTGTATCAGGCTCTCCTGGCCCCTATATAATGAGCTCAGTCTCTGCATCATTGCCACTTAGATCTGCTCCTCATTTTGTTCACATCTCTGTCCTCCCCTGTACAGTTATTATTATTGTGAGTGCTCCAGAAATCTCCAAACATCTAGCAGCTGTGTGTAATTTGAGTATAACTGTTGTTGCATTTTTTCTTGTACTGTATAGCATAAATTTAATTTGTAGGCCTAGTGAAGTTTTTGTAATTCATGTAGGGTTCTTTATGTCAGTCATTTTTGATAATAGTTTGTATCTGTAATTATTTATCTGGCATTCACTGAGTATTATCTGGTATCTCATTTTATCAGGGCTGACTTAGATAAATTTACTCTTGCTAATTTCGTGTTAATAGAGGCTATTGCAGTTAACCATATATTTAACCTGTTTTTGCCATTACATTATCCTTATGAGTCCTGAATGTTTTGTTGTTAGTTTAAGCATTAAACTTGAACTTGTAATTTTACCTAACTCTTTTGTTTTGAACCTGGAACTTTACGGGACAGTAGTGATTTTTAGTATTCTCACTTAAAGTGCACATTATCTTTCTCTGTTCCGTAACATAAATTTGGCGACCTCATATCAGGATATTCAGGATATTATCATAAGGATATTGTTTGATATTTTGTGACTGTGATATATTCATGATGGCTACTATTTCTACACTTGATGAAGCCAAAGATTTTTTGTCAAATGTGCAAACAGTGTGTGATATAGAAAACAGAACAAAGAATGAACTTAAGCTTGTTGCTCAACAATTGGGAATTGCAGTTCACTCTCATCATTCTAAAGATCAAATTGTTGGCATGATTAATAAAAGCTTGTTTAATGTAACTCCTCCAAATGAGCAAACGCAGATTGAATTAGCTAAGTTACAGCTAGCCCTGCAGGAGGCTCGTGTGAAGGAAGCTGAATTTCAAGCACGTGCTAAGGAGGCTGAGTCTCAGGCTAAGGAGGCGGAATCTCAGGCTCGTATTGAAGAGGCACAGGTACAGGCTCAGGCACAAATTGAACTTGCCAGGATTCAGGCAGACCATGAGTATCGCATGAAACAAGGTGGAACTGGATCATCTTGCTCTGATGATTTTGATGTGGCTAAAAATGTTAAACTTGTCCCTCCTTTTAATGAATCTGATTTAACAAAGTATTTTCAGTTGTTTGAGAGGGTAGCTACAGGTTTTAATTGGCCTAAGGAGTATTGGCCAGTACTCCTTCAAACTGTTCTCACCGGTAAAGCTCAAGTAACTTATGCATCTTTGCCTCAGGATCAATGTGATAATTATGATGTAGTTAAGAGCTTGATTCTCAAGGCCTATGAGCTTGTTCCTGAAGCCTATAGAGTAAAATTTAGGACAACTTACAAGCAAGATAAGCAATCCCATGTTGAGTATGCAAAAATCAAAGAAGATCTGTTAGAGCAGTGGTTAAATTCTAAGAATGTGGATTCTGATTTTGGTAAATTTAAGCAGATGATTTTGCTGGAGGATTTCAAAAGGTGTATTTATAAAGATGTAAGCCTATATCTTGATGAGAAAAGAATAGATAATTTGTCTGATGCTGCAGTTTTAGCTGATGAGTATGTTCTCACTCACAAGAGATATTCTAGAGAAAAAGGGAAAGCTGAGAGTAAGTACGTTGCCTCTACTCAGAGTACAGGTAACAGGAAAGAGAATAAGGATGATGTTTCTCAGGAAGTAAATACCAGCTTCACCTCTAGATTTCAGAAAAGTAAATGTACTTATTGTAGTAAGCTTGGTCATACTACGGAGAGATGTTTCAGGAGACAGCGTGATGTGAACAAAAAGGAGTCTTTAAATATTCAGTCAATTGGTCTAGTGTCCACTCTTGAGAGTTCCCAGAATTCATTAACTGAGTTAACTGAACCTGCTTTGAGGGGTAACTTAAATTCTCTTGATGGAGCTCCTCTTTTGAGCAGTAACGTGGGTGACACTCTCAAGAGTTCATGTGCTAATTTCCTGTCTGATGGTTTTGTCAGTCCTCTGGACAGTAATGACAGGAAATCAGTTCAAATATATCGTGATACAGGTGCTTGCCAATCCCTTGTGCTGACCAGTGTTCTAGGCTCTAATTTTAATTCCTCTGATGAAACCGTAATCTTACAAGGTGTAGGGAATAATTACTTCTCTGTTCCTCTGTGCAGAGTGAATTTAGAGTCTGGTTTTGTTAATGGTTCTGTTATGGTTGGGTTGGTTGAGACACTCCCAATGTCAGGTGTAACTTTCTTACTTGGAAATGATATTGGTGGAAGTCAAGTGTGTCCAGCTCCTCAGTTGTCTAGTGAGCCAGTGGCTGTGTCCCAGGATTGTGATGTCACTGATGTATTCCCTGCATGTGCTGTCACTAGGGCTAAGTCTAAAGTTACTGGTGATTTAGAGGGTAATGATGATGATGATGTTATCCTAGCTGACACTTTTCTTGCTAATTTGGACCACTCACCAGATGAGGCAGTACCCCGTAGTGTTGATAATTTGTCTCGTCAAGAGTTGGTTGAGTTGCAGGTTGCTGACCCTGAGTTGAAAGGTCTAGCTAACTCTGCTTACAGTGAAGAAGAGTCAGCCGGTGCTTCTACTTGTTATTATGTAAAGTCAGGAGTACTTATGAGGAAGTGGAGACCCCCAACAGCATCAGCCGACTGTGAATGGGAGGTTGTACATCAAGTTGTCATCCCTCGTGTTTATAGGCAGGATATCATTAGAGTGGCTCATGATTCCAGTTTGGCAGGACACCTTGGAGTGAGGAAGACTGTGGCACGCATTTTGAAACACTTCTACTGGCCAGGTATCTTCAGGGATGTTTCCTGGTATTGTAAGTCTTGTCACACCTGTCAAGTTGTGGGGAAGTGTAATCAGACCGAAAAGGTTGCACCTCTAGTTCCCATTCCTCCTTTTGAGGCGCCTTTCACCCGTGTGTTGGTGGATATTGTGGGTCCTCTTCCTAAGACTTCTTCAGGATTTTCTTATGTGTTGACCATGATTGATATGGCTACTCGTTATCCTGAAGCCATTCCACTTAGAAACATCTCAGCAAAGAACGTGGTTAAGGAAATGCTAGGGTTCTTCACAAAGTTTGGTCTGCCTAAGGAGGTACAGTCAGACCGGGGAAGCAATTTCATGTCAAACGTTTTCAAGCAGTCTCTGAAAGAGTTGGGCATCACCCAGATCACGTCTTCAGCTTACCATCCCCAGACCCAAGGAGCGTTGGAGAGATATCATCAAACACTCAAATCGATGCTCAAGAAATACTGTTTGGAACATCAGAAAGACTGGGATAAAGGTCTTCCATTCGTTGTGTTTGCCGCAAGAGAATCTCCAAATGAATCACTGGGCTTCTCACCTTTTGAACTTCTGTTTGGCCATGAAGTAAGAGGACCCCTTAAGTTACTCAAGGAATGCTGGCTGTCTGAGGAAGATGACGTCAACCTGCTGGAGTATGTGATGAAGTTCAAAGAACGGCTGTCCACTGCTTTACAGCTGGCGAGAGAGAATTTAGGAGCTGCTCAGGAGAAGATGAAGACTTGGTATGATAAGAAGTCCAGGTTACGCCACTTTCAGCCAGGAGATCAGGTTTTGATTCTGCTACCAGTTCATGAGCAACCTCTTCAAGCCAAGTTTAGTGGCCCTTATTTCGTGGAGAAGAAACTCAGTGATGTCAACTATGTCATCGCCACACCAGATCGTAGAAAGAGCAAGCAACTTTGTCACATCAACATGCTAAAATTATATCACAGGCGGGACGAAAATAATCCAGTCTGCACTGTAGCTGTTCCACCCGAGTCTGCAAGTGAAGTTCTCCCATGCAGCATGAGCCTGAGTGATAGTTTGGGGAAGAATCCTGATATCATGAATGATCTCCAGACTAAGCTTTCTCATCTACCTCCAAAGGAAAGGCAGGAGTTTTCGGCATTACTGCAGGAGTACCCGCAAGTGTTCCGTGCTACTCCAGGAAGAACCACTGTGTTGATGCATGATGTCGATGTTGGAGACGCAAAGCCAATTAAATTGCCTCCTTACCGTGTGAACCCAGTGAAAGTTCCTCTCATCCAGAAGGAGCTTGGCTACATGTTGGACCACAAGATGATTGAGCCCTGTCAGAGCGAGTGGAGTTCTCCTGTCACTCTGGTCCCTAAGCCAGGTGGGTCACAGCGGCTTTGCATTGACTACAGACGTGTTAATCAGATAACTAAAACAGACACTTACCCTCTCCCTCGTGTGGAAGACTGCATAGACAAGATCGGAAAGGCTAGGTACATAAGTAAGTTTGATTTGTTAAAGGGATACTGGCAAGTACCTATGACTGAACGTGCTAGGGAGATCTCATGTTTTGTAACACTAGGAAAGATATTTGCGTGTTCTGTAATGCCATGTACAGATTGTTTTAGAGTAATAAGAAATTTCCTTTGTAAATTTCTTTTTTCTTTGTGGGGAGGTGTTACATAGCCTATGATTTCATCATCCTTTGTGTAATTTTAACGCACAGTTGCTGCATGTTTGATCACGAGCGTGTTCTGCCTCAGTCCCCCCCTTCTACCGTTATAGTAGAGTAAGTCGTCATTTCTGTTGTTTCAGTGCGGGATTTTCAGCTCTCTGTCCCCATGGTTTCATTTGCGCGTCCTCTTACAAGTTGTATCAGGCTCTCCTGGCCCCTATATAATGAGCTCAGTCTCTGCATCATTGCCACTTAGATCTGCTCCTCATTTTGTTCACATCTCTGTCCTCCCCTGTACAGTTATTATTATTGTGAGTGCTCCAGAAATCTCCAAACATCTAGCAGCTGTGTGTAATTTGAGTATAACTGTTGTTGCATTTTTTCTTGTACTGTATAGCATAAATTTAATTTGTAGGCCTAGTGAAGTTTTTGTAATTCATGTAGGGTTCTTTATGTCAGTCATTTTTGATAATAGTTTGTATCTGTAATTATTTATCTGGCATTCACTGAGTATTATCTGGTATCTCATTTTATCAGGGCTGACTTAGATAAATTTACTCTTGCTAATTTCGTGTTAATAGAGGCTATTGCAGTTAACCATATATTTAACCTGTTTTTGCCATTACATTATCCTTATGAGTCCTGAATGTTTTGTTGTTAGTTTAAGCATTAAACTTGAACTTGTAATTTTACCTAACTCTTTTGTTTTGAACCTGGAACTTTACGGGACAGTAGTGATTTTTAGTATTCTCACTTAAAGTGCACATTATCTTTCTCTGTTCCGTAACAATATATATATATATATATATATATATATATATATATATATATATATATATATATGGGTCTATATATATTTTTTTTAGTTATATGGCAAGACTGAGATTTGGGAAGGATGACATCAGTAATGTAGGAGTAGACTGGAACAATTTAATAACACGTAGGTCACTGTGGATAACACTGCGCTTCTCATACAAAGGATTAGTACATGCTGCTGCTGATGGTTTTAATGATAATTATGATGGTGTTTACCATGATGAAATAATTCCAAGCAATTCTTATCTTTATATTTATTAACGGAACGTCCAGAGTGCCACGATAAAACTGCTTCTATGTTCCTTTTTTATCATTTATTTCCATTTCCACCCTGGCAGTTCATGCCACACTCACTGATATACGTTTCCACTTTATCCGTCCACCTTATTCATATTCTTTTCATTGCTTCTTCAGCATTACATCAGTGGAAACTCTCATTGTTAGCAGTCATGTCCCATTCATCGCACGAACCCAGCCCACTTCTGTACACTCTCTAGCAAAAGTATCCTGTCTCGGGCACAGAAGTGCTGTGTTTTTTTCCCCGAAGGCAAATGTTTCTCACTGTTCAGTGTGTATTATTTGAGAGTTACCTCATTTGTCAACAGTACATCTGTGTATTTACTGATTTATCTGATTATCTCAAAATTACCTACCACATCATCCTGTGTGAGTTGGCCTCAGCAAAAGGACCTGCTGGCATTTCTGTAGGTGTTTAACGACCCCCTCATCCCTGGACACACCACCAAACTTATATTCTCTCGCACTTTAACTATCCACATTGGACTTGGTCTGCCCCACCTTCTCCTCCTTTTTTTGACGACGTACTTACATACACGCAGCGGTCAAGCACATACACTAGAAGTTACTGGAGGCTGCTTTTAAAACAGACATGGAAAATTAAAAATTATTCTAAAATTGAGTTTACTCGTATAGTTCGGTCAGTACATCATATATACAGTTCTTTTCTCATTGTCAAAACCTAAAGAGATCTTGTTAAGTATTAATATTCAAGGGGGGGAGGGTAATAGAACTATAATCTCATACTGTAACTTCGAAGCGTCAAACATATAAATAGATTATTGATCACAGTACCTTCCTTCAAACTAAATCTCATCGTTTTCTTCCATTCTGCTTTCCATAAACATTCACTCATTTATCCACCTGTTATCAACAACCAACCAAATTCAGTTATAAAATTAAGACACAAAAGCGAATAGATGGACAGGCATATAGACAGACGGGCAGAAAGACAGACAGATAACAGATAGCCAGATAGATAGATACATGGATAGATAGATAGATAAATAGGCAGATAGATAGATAGATAGATAGGTAGACAGGCAGACTGGGAGAGATAAATGTAAAGATAGACAAGAAAAGGATGGATGGTTAAATAGATAGATATAGATAGAAAGAAAGGTATAGACAGAACACGATAAATAAATGTACCGATAAACAGACAAACAAGCAGACAGATAAATAAATAATAGATAAATAGATGGATAGATAGATAGATAAATAGATAGATAGAGACAAGCAAAGAAATATACAGTGATAGGGAAAAGAAAGGCAAAAACACTGAAAACATAAGACAGGCACAGACAGATGAATAGATAACTAGCCAGAAGAGAGCCATAGATGAATAGAGAGCCACAACCATATAAGGATACAGCGAAACATAACGAAGGCAGACGAACAGACATTCACCACCCAAACATCAAGACAGACAGACAGAAAAGAAATTGAATTTATGTTCCTCAGCGTACCGTACAGCATCATATCCTGTGTGCGGAAATGTGCTCAAGGAATGGCGAATAAATGAGAGCAACGAGAACTTTGTGGGTGTAAGCAAATGGTTATTATGGAAAACTTAGGTGTAATGGTGCGCATTGTTACAAAAGATATTGTGAAAGAGAAAATCGTATCATATAATCATACTGCCACATCTGCACACTGGTTCCATATCACACTGCCACACCTCACCTGTATTTCATACTGCTGCTGATCACGCTGCCACATAACAACACTCATACCATCACACCTTACATTATTACACCTCACACACGCAACACACACACTCATAATTTACACACACTCTACTCACTGCAGAGAATGACATAAGCTTGTCCTAAGATAACTGTAATGTTACAGAGAGTGTTAAGGATACTGTGGAAGAGACATTATAACATCATTACAATGTTACGTAATGTTCCACTGCACACTGCCACGCTTCACACATAACTCAGACTACTACATACCACATTGCCACACTTCACACACATCTCTGACTACTTCAAATCACATTGACACACACATACACACACACACACACACACACACACCCACACACACACACACACACATCTCAGAGTACTTCAGATCACACTGCCACATCACGAATATCTCAGAATACTACAGATCCCTCTACCGCATTTCACACATATCTCATACTACAGATCACACTGCCACACTTCCCAAGCCCACATCTCACACTGCTTCATTTCACACATTTCTCAGGCTACCACAGATCACACTGCCACACTTCACGACGCCTCATTTCACACTGCCACACTTCACAAAGTAGGCCTTACACTGCAGTATTTCAAAATACAGCTCACACTCATACACCATACAATGTCAAACTATTTTCACATACCAAACACTCCCATAGCATACACTGAACTCATATCTCCAAATCACACACTGCCATAGCCCACACTCACTTCACATCGCCACATCACACACTGCCACACCTCATACATGAATAAGTCACCATATCAAAAAACTGCCACACCGTAGAGAAGTATACCTTACACGGCGACACGTCACTAACACCATAACTACGGATCTCACATCACTATATTTCACAATACCACTTCCCACCACCACAACGCCCGTCTTCTGCTACACAAAGACATTTTTCTTTATCAGTCTGTTTATTTAACGGAAAGGAAAGCAAGCTCCGGCAGTCGAGGAAATGCTGTTGATGTTGAGATATAAAGGAATAGCATTCACAAGCAGGCACATAAAAATGCCTCCCCCCCCAGCACACACACACGAGGGTGAGGGAAGACAGGGAGTCATGAGATCATTACACACACACACACACACACACACACACACACACACACACACACACACAGTGTAGTTTTTAGTTAAGTACGAGACAGATTGCAGCTAGGACAGACAGGCAATAGACTATGGACTGCAAAGTCTGTTCATCAAACCTTTTGTTTACCATGCCTTTTTTTTTTTTTTTTTTTTTTTAGCACCGAGACAAGCGGCCACACACAGTGCTTGAGCACAACTGTGTCAGTCTTTCCCTCCCTCCCTCAGGTTACTGTAATTTCTTGAAATATGGTGTCCTGACCTTATCAGAGGAGTGTTATGAAAAAAAAACTTTTGCAGAATGAAAGACATTCCTCCAAGCCAATTCAGGTCTGGTGGGAACGCCAAAGGCTTCCCTCATGGAAGAGGTGACCCCCGGGTGTACCATCCAGAGCCTTTAGTCACGATCAGTTTTGTACCTGGGATCATGAATTTTGCAAAGTGGTAAAGCTTCTCTCACTGGAGATAATAAACACATTGAGATCCCCGAGCGACCTCTGTTGGTCATTATGCACGGCCAAAGTTTTTGATTAAAGAACATCAAGTTTTGCATATTGATAGGTGTTTACTCCACCACGTTTTGGGAAAGATGGAACCACCGAGAGTCGCTCCTCACGAGATAGCCATGTATCCCGACAAAGGTATTATTCATGGTAGTAGTTTTTAACCAAGAAACATGGTGTTTCCCCCAGCTACGTTTTAAGGAGGGCAGGACCACGGATGACCACCACCTTCGGTGCGGCAAGGGGACATTGTCATAGTTATTCACTGAAGAACATGAAATTTAACAAAATGATAACACTGATCGACAAAGTTTTAAAAATGTTATGGTTCTAGTACATTTTTAGGTGATTCTAAGCAACACGAACCTGTAAATTTCCATTACGATATCCAATTTTCGCCAGCACGTCCAGTTTTTGAGATCCATAATACCATAGGAAAATCTTATCGTGTGTTGGAAAATCCGATTCGACTCTAATCATAGAGATTGATATACCATGTGAAGTAGGATTCAGTTAATAATTGTGGCGGTTATGTCACTTTCAGTTAAGTACCTGAATCACAAGATATTTAACAACCCAAAGTGAAACAGCCACAGCCGAAAAGTCGGGTAAAATTTTCCCACCATCAAGTAAATTTTTTTTTTCTTAACACCACTGTATGTAATGGTAATCTTATATTTGCTGTGATTGAATTTCAGCTTATCTCTACTGTAATAGTGCCTTGATCTGTGTTGGTAAGCAATGAAGCACCGCAACTGTATGAATGCATCAGACTCTTTCTGCTACATCTGCGGGTTCTTTACACCTCAAAGCCTGAAGAGACCAATTACAAGGAATGTTAAAATTGGTTACAAACATTTCTTCAAATGTCCTAATGGTAATCATGACAAAAAATGGGCACCTCGTACTGCATGCAAGCTCGGTGTAAACCACATGAAACGGCCCTCAGGTATGCCAAACCAATGGTTTGGCGCGAACCAAATGATCACTGTCCTGACTGCTACTTTTGCCTTACTAACACCAAAGGGATTTAAGTGAAAACTTGGTCCAAGATCAGGTATCCTCATTCCAGATCCTCCATTTAGTACCACAAGTGACTCAGAATCTAGTGAGGAGTGTTGCATGGATGCCGACTTTTGAGAAGATTTAGAGAGCAAGGAGCCACACCTAATCAGTCAGGTAGAGATGCATGACCTTATAAGAGACTTTATCTCCCCCAAGGAGAAAAATGATTTCCTTGGATCTCGACTCAAGCAATGAAACATGCTACAAGGTGGAGTTTGTACCACCACCGTCTATCATAGACATGAAAAGCTCTCAAAGTACTTCAAGATGGATGACATGCTTTGTTACTGTTATAATGTTGTATCATTAATGCAGCACCTTTGTAAGTCTCTTCCTTATCAAAAAGGAAAATGGCGGTTGTTCATAGATTCTGGGAAGAATGCACTGAAGGCAGTCCTTCTCCATAATGGAAATGAGCTTTTGACTGTTTCAAATGTCCATGCCCGTGGAGTGAATGAAAGTTATGAAACTATGAGTACTCTGTTGACCCCTATTGGCTACAAAACACGTCAATGGGGCATCTGTGGGGACCTGAAAGTGATCTGCTTGCCTCCAGGACTTTAGCAAGGTTGCACAAAACACATGTGTTTTCTCTGTTCATGGGACAGCAGAGCAGACCCTAAACATTACACACAAAAGGAATGCCCAGTGTGACAGAAAGATATGACTGGAAGGTTCATCTGTCTCAACAAACCTCTTGTTGGCCCTGAGAAGGTACTCTTGCCTCCACTTCATTTGAAACTTTGATGAAGAACTTTGTGAAGGCCATGGATCAAGATGGTGCTGGCTTCAACTTCTTCCTAATGAAGTTCCAAGGCGTTGTTTCTGAAGCCAAAGCAGAGGACTGCTTGGGAGAGCTTCATGGTTCTTACCAAGAATTACCTAGGGAATTTTCGAGCATCGAATTATGAGGAGCTTGTGAGGAGCTTGTGAACAAGATGTTGATGAGTTACTATGCACTCGGTGCTCGAATGTCGCTCTAGATATCTTTCTTCCATTCTCATTTGGACTTCTTTCTGTTTATTCCTGGCAATGTCAGTGACGAACGTGGCGCAAGGTTTCACCACGAAATTGTCATAATGGAGAGCCGATATCAAGGCCGATTCAATCCTTCCAAAACAGCTCCAAGCTCGCACAGGGGGCGGAGCATCGGAGTGACATTGACTGGCTCTGGCATGAAACCCCAGTGCTCAGTTGACTCCTGACCATGACGGTGAGTGTATGTTTGCTCCACTCATCAGACCATGACACATTTTCAGTCCAGAGAAGTGAAGGAAGGGACTGAAATGTGTGAGGGAAGGTGTAGGGGTGTGAGGGAACCTACTGCTATATTATAGGGTTAAACGAGTCTGCACTTCTTCCCCTTCTTCATTTTCCCTTACCATAAATGTTTAATTTGAGTCTGCCCTTCCATACATTTTCTGGTACTTAATCCAGCTGACGTCACACAAGCCACGCCTCTCTGCACAGTGACTGAAAGTGAACCGACTTGGTATTAGTACACTTAGGAACGACTATTGTTGGACTTTACAGCGTAAGATTAATTGCTCCTAGAAACGCAAAACGCAGAGGCGCTTCTAATATGCAAAGGTCCTGTAATAATGTTTTGTATATATATACAGGTTTGTGCTTAGTGTATGATACATATTAAAGACTAAGTATATTATTTTTATAACTCTATAGACTTATTGACACTTATTTGACGAACTTGCATGTTTCATGGAATTTTCCCTCACATATGATGTAGTGCGTCAAGGTTACATGATAGCCAATTGGATTTTAGGACCAGTTTAGAAATTAGGGGTAGCCATAGCCAATTGGATTTTAGGACCAGTTTAGAAATTAGGGGTAGCAAGTTAGAAACAGGAGAGAATACAGTAAGTTAGAGCCATTTTGGCTGTTGACCTGTGTAAATCTTCATTGTAACAATGCCATAATTTTTACGTAAGCATAGTAGTCGACCATCACTCAGACCAGTGATTATTGATGATGGAATCCCTGTGATCTGCCCTGCATATCCTCCTTACAGTAAGTAACCACTTCTTTTCCTTTATAATACTGTAAAGGTAGGAGCTGTATCAAAGCCGTTCTTTATTTTTCCCTACCATTCAGCAGTGAATTATGGTTTGGACAAACTTGGTTTTATTATTTATTTACTTTATTCTTGTTAACAAGAAAACAACATGCTTGTGTAGTCATTTCATTAACCCTCCTGTAATTACTTCTCCCTGATTATTATTATTATCATCATTATTATTATTATTATTATTATTTTTCATCTTGCTACCACGAGATAATTTTGTTCGGAATGATGGCTCTCCAGTTCGAGGAGTCTCTCCAAACTCGACCTAAATCGTTTAAAACTAGAGCAAATTTAAGACTAAAATACGTCTTTGAAGAGAAGGAATTAATTATAATTTTAGAACATCGATGTTTTTCTCCAGTTTATTTTTTGGAACCATTACAGGATTTTAATAAGGTTAGGACGACATTACGATGACTGGGGAGAACTATATGACCATTCACCCATTTAAAGCGAGAGGTCTTCTTCCCTGAGTTGTATAAATTTATCTGCAGGAAGAAAAAAAAAAAAAAAGTTAAAGCATTCGCCCACAAATGCGTGTTGGCTGACATCTCTAAATATTTAATCAGTAATCCTCTGGCAATCGAAGGCATACAGTATCATCGCAGCTTCATCAATTTTGAAAAAGAAAGAAAAAAAAAAAGAATCCTACGATTTTGCTGTTTACTCCTGCTGTGTTTAGTAGCACACTAACATTCAGAAGCTTGAAGTCATGGATATTACATTGGCGAACGTTATTCACTATAACAGGCTTTTGAAGAATGTCTAATAGTTGCTCTTTAAATAGCTGTTCTCTTCGTTGAGGGTAGGATAGAAAATGGTAAATAGCGACAAGCTAAAAGAAGAAGCTAGATGGTATTTTTTCTTCTTTGCAAAATTGTTAACAAACATGCTGTGTATCGTGGGATACAAAGTTTGGCTACAGTCTGCCCTCGTGATTTTGAGGTATTTTTGGAATACACACACACACACACACACACACACACACACACACACACACACACACACACACACACACACACACACACACACACACACACACACACACACACACACACACACACACACACACACACACACACACACACACACACACACACACACACATGCAGGCGATTACATTATTGTCTCACTAGGTGGGCGATAGAAATTTGTCATTAGTCATAAGGTGATAAAGTGGGTGTTGGCAGCATACAGTGTTAGGATAATGATTATGATCATGATAATGTTGATTATGATGAGGAGGAAGGTGATGATGATGCCGGTGGTTATGATGATGATGATGGTAAAATCAATGTAGCTGCTGCTTCCGATGATGATAAAGATAATTAGGTTGCTGCTGATGATGATAATAAAGTCAGTGTAGTTGCGAATGATAATGATGATGCATAGTTTTAAAAAATCACTAGATAAAGCAACTAGCTCAACCTAAAATTTGCTGAGAGCATTGCAATATTTCTAAAAGTCATCGTAAAATTCATACTGGATGTGATTTTGTGGAACTCAGAGACTTCCTAGAACTTCTTGTTCAGGGGATATTTTGCTTATTTCGCACAGATATTCGTTTTCGTTTATAGATACACACTGTATAACTGCTACAGAGGTAAATATCAGTGGTGAATGTTCGTAACCTCTGTGATGCCAAGGGTCTCAAAAAACTCTTTCATGATCTAGGTCACTGTGGTAATTAAAGCAAGAAAACACCAAATAATTTTATTTTGCTGATGAGGTGGATTAGGTAAAAAGAAACAGCCGCCATAAAGCCAGAGAAAGACAGTGTGCTGTGTTTGTCCTCGGCCTTTGTATGTCGGGAGGCTAAGGATGTTTATGACAGCTGCACCCACCCCAGCACAATTCTAAGATGAAAAATTGTTTACGGAAGGGGAAATTAGTCTGTGAGCGTTCTACCCTGGATTAAAACTCCCTAGGTAAGGGTCTATCATTGCATTTTTTGTCAATGTAAAAATAATAATAATAACGCCTACTGCCATTGTCTGGAAGCACTGAGGGGATATATTCTCTCAAGAGTCTGCCCTCGGGGATCCCATTCTGACTTCTACCACTGGACTAAGTTTTACTTATATATATATATATATATATATATATATATATATCTATATATATATATATATATATATATGACCATGAACACCGGCGTTGGCAGAAACCCCGTGAGCAGAGCCCCCTTTGGAGGGGAGGGGGAGGCGCGTTCCCTGACCTGGTCCGTGCACAATTCGCTTTCACAGGTAAAACAACGCACTCATCAGAAGGTTTCGATCCCACTCCTTTAAAAGGTATTATAACTCAGTGAGTGTCTCAAGTACAGATAAACACTCTCTGGCTGCCCATGACGGTGCTGCTGAAACTCATGTTCTTTTATATTTTACAGTGCAGTACAAAAGAAAAGTTGATCATAATGCATATTATGGAACACAGAACTGAACTTTTGGGATGACTGGACAATGAATATGAGCATGTGGCCTATTTCACTGGACACACTAATGCTAGTTAATCCTGATAATGATTTTTCGTTTTCTTGGATTCCGCCAGTTGCACGGATGATATTAAACTTTAAATCGGCCCAAAAACATTGTTGTGTGCAACTGTTCTTCGTATTCCGTCATGTTACATAAAAGCCAAATGAAAACTGAGTTTTCTGTCTCTACTGTCATGTAAATCCACGCACTCTTTCAGAGTCACAATGCCATATTCTTCTCTCTCTCTCTCTTTCTCTCTCTGTATGGTGCATGCTTTACTCACATTGCACAGTTCCTTGTTTATACACTTCGTCGAATTACTTATTATTACTTATGTATTGTATATATATTGTATTAAGCAGACGATGAACAGAGGAAAGAAAAAGAAATTACGTATAGATTTTTAAAAATCCAGGTGTACTCCGTTCACTAAAAAATCTAGTAGTTTGACGAACTGCCGTTCCTTCACCTTCATCATTCTATTTTTGTGCTTGGCCTCTTTTTTTCCTCCTTCTTCCTTTCCTTCCTGTCACTTTCATTACTCTTCTTTCCACTTCAGGTGGCTGTACATTGAGAGACAAACCTAATGGCTTCATGTAACTCAGGAAACCATTTATAGTTCTGGGTGGTAACCGCATAAACAGATAAATAAACAGTATGGAGCCTACTGTGGTGCCCCAGGCCCTTGATGACCGGGTGAGGAGGCGCAAATGCGCCACCCGTCCAGGAATCAACCCTCCATACTCTTTCCCGGTGCATTACTGCGGCGAAGCTCTGTCAGCCGCAAGGGAACATCGGTTCTCTGCACAGGACGGAACTGCAGGGACGATTGCTTGCCGGTGGCTGTTGGGTCTGTTCTGCCGCATAGACCAGAGCTGATCAACAATATATTCTTATTAGACTGGCATGCTAACTCTTTAGCTACAATTACGTTTTTTTGTATGTTTTCTTGCTGTCTCCAGGTGATTTTATTTTTCTAGATTTTTTTCTCGTAGTGGAGGGGTTTCCTGTAGCTTTCCTTAACCCTTTTGATACGATGTGTTTTATTATTTTTCATAATTAATGGATGGGTCTAAAAAAGACGCCAAAGACAGACCGAAGGTGGAGGCTGTCTTTTTGGAACACCATTTAGGCATTTATCTAACATGTCTTGTTTTTATTTGTCCTAACCTAACTGTAAAGAGATAGTGTTGATATTCATTACTTAGAAATATAAGTGTGAAGAGGAAACTCTAATGCTTCGAATAATGGACATGGGGGTTGGATGGCTTGTCGAAACCTCAGTGATTCGTTTGTCGCTAGCTGACTTCTGCTCTGTAGAACATGAGCAGGTTAGTCTTCTCACAAGCACCAACTAGGTTAGAGCTCCGTCCGTGGTAAAGCTTTTGTGAATATTTTCTGTAAATAGTTTGTGGATTAATACAGTACTATGGGAAAAGTGTCTGGAATACTATATTTTAACGATGCATTTTCGTTGCTGTTTATTGTTTGGTTTTTAGGACCTTACTCCAGTCGAGGGCCGGACAGAGAGGCGTCCTCAGGTCTTAGTGGAAGGCTCACACCAGCGGATGTTTTCCACAGCCAACCATCAAGTCACGTTGGAACCACTTTCTCCTTGTCGACCTAGCGGTGGTTCCCTGCCCCCCCCCCCCGTGCCATCGTCCAGGAGAGCAGGACCCTTGTTAAGACATTCCGTGTGTGTGCCCAAAGCGATGGTGTAGAGTGAGCTGGGACTGGACGCAACGGAGACTACTGTATTCCCGGAGACTTCTGTATTCTCTAATAGTCTCCCCTCTACTTATGCCAGGGTTGTAATCTTTAACCTCTTCCCATGTTTTTATTTTTTTATTATTTTTTGTATATTTGCACATTATTCAGGACTCGGTGTTTGGTTGGTGAAGGGAAAGGTACAGGAGTTCGTGATGTATATATATAGCTGGTGTTCTATGTTCTGAGCAATATATGTGGCATGTTCAAAATGCTTTTCTGTGTCTCATTTGAGATCTTTTGTTTCTGAAGACATCCTGACTATAAAAAGAACTTGGTATTCACATCTGGCGACCCTGCCAGGATGTCTGATGAGTCAGAGGACCTTAGATGTGAACATGAATGATATAGGAGCTTCTTCCTAGCTTATTGTCCTTGGGGACCGGAGATAAGCTCTCTACGTCCCATAGATCCGGGTTGTGTCCTAGTAAGAGTGGGTTCTTGAGCTGAACCAGGGACAGTTTTCAGCCTGGGGACGTGGTGGTACTAGCCCAGTACCCCTGGGTTAGGTAGGTGTATGAACACCTTGTTTCTAGGTGTGAATGTGGCATTCTAGAAGGATGTACTAGGTAGAAGTCAAAGTTCATCTAGTATCATTTAATTTGTCATTTGAGTGACTGGTTACTCTGTCATTAGCCATGACAGATATTGCTGTTCTTATACGGCAGGCAGATGAGTTAGGCGTAGAAGGCGAACAGAAAGGTCAGTTTGTCCTTCAACAGCAGGCCCTAGCTAGAGAGGACAGAGCTCGAGAGAGAGAATGAAAAATTACGGTTAGAAACAGAAGATAACAAACAGAAACTTGAGGCAGAGAGAAAAGGTAAGACTAAACCATGAATTGGAGTTGGCTAGAGTAAGAGCAAGCCACAGCTATCAGTTGATCAGGTGCATGTTGATAGTGTTTCCCGGCCTAAGTTACCAGAATACAAAGATAATGAGGATATTTCTTCATACCTCATTCGGTTCGAACGAATTGCAGGCCTACTGCAAATACCTGAAAATACATACGCAGTTAGATTAGGCAGTTTGTTGACAGGTAAAGCAGTGGACATTTATACATATTTAAGTCCAGAGATCACTGCTGATTATGAGCAACTGAAACTGGCTTTGTTGCAAGGCTTTAGCAAGACCCCACATGGGTACAGACAGGACTTCAGGTCTGCTAAGATCAGAGCTGGTGAAACTTATAAGCAGTTCTCCATCCATCTTGGGAGGTTGTTTGATCTTTGGCTTGACAGCTGGGAAGTAAAACATAACTATGAATCTCTTCAGTCATTTATGATACTTGATCAATTTAAATCTTCTTTCGCCAGATTTGCGCATGTACATTAAGGAGCACCATGTAGACAGCCTGGATGTAGCCGTGAAATTAGCAGATAACTGGGCATCTGCCCATAATTCCTACCCGAAACCACAGTCGAACACAGACAAAGGTAAGAAAGTCGAACGAAAACTTGCATCAGAACCTTCAGCCGGGGATGACAAAGTTAGGCCTAAAATAAAGTGCCATAGCTGTGGAGACTTTGGACACATTAAAAGGCTATGCTCTAAAAATCCCTTGTTATTTAAAAAATCTAATAACCCTCCCGGACAAAAGGTGGAGTTCTGTTTTGATGATACAACTCTGCGAGAGTATGTGACAGCTGGTACTGTGAATGGCGCGAGAGTCTCTACTGTTCTCCGTGACACGGGATGTTCATGCATTATTGTATCAGAGGAGGTATTACCTGATGTTGACACTGGTGAATGTAAGAGGGTTAGTGTCACTGACTACCTGGGTAGGGTAAATTCATTTCCCCAAGTAAGATGTTACATCCGTTGTCCTTACTACACAGCATGGGCTGATGCAATACGGGCTCCCCTAAAGTTTTGTAGTGTTTTGATTGGTAACGTCCCTAATGCTCATGACCCAGATGCTATTCCCTGTGGCCCAGCTGCCAAAGACACTCCCCCTAAACCTCCTGCTGAACAGACCTTGGCTGTCCAGACCAGGGCATCGAAGAGAAAAAGGGTTCATCCCCTTGTGCTCCCTAAAGTTGAACCCCTCAAAATCACCCCAGAGGCGTTTGCTAGACAACAGAAGTCATGTCCATCACTGAGCTCAATAAGAGAAAAATTGTTGAGCGGAGAAACTTGTACCTCTAGGGATGGGTCAGTGTACAAATTTGAGGCTGTGAATGGCCTGATGTACTGTACATGTATTGACGCAAAGTCCCTAGAGTGAGTAGGAAAGAAGAGTTTAGTTATTCCATCAGAATGCAGAAACCTTGTTCTTTCAACTGCCCATAAGAGTCCACTTGCAGGTCATTTTTCATGTCGCAAAACTATCATGAGAGTTGAAAATTTTTTCTGGCCAAGTATGAATTGTGATGTTAGGGATTTCTGCAAATCTTGTGACAAGTGTCAGTGTATGTCCCATAGAGGTAGAGTGAGACCAGTCCCTTTAAGGCAAATGCCTATTACTACGGAACCCTTCTCTAGGGTAGCCATTGATCTCGTTGGCCCGTTATCCCCTCCATCCTCAGAAGGACATAGGTATATTTTAACACTCATAGATTTTGCCACGGGTTTTCCTGAGGCACTGCCCCTCCAAGACATAGATTCATTGTCTGTAGCAGAAGCACTGTTAATGATATTTTCACGGGTTGGAATCCCGAGAGAAATACTGTCATATCGCGGCAGCCAGTTTGTATCTCAGCTGATGGGCGAATTGCATAAATTACTGGGAGGTAAGCCAATATTTACCACACCCTATCATCCCGCAGGTAACGGAAGGATTGAACGGTTCCACTCCACTCTCAAGGCATCACTCTGTGAAGTTATGCTCAGACAAGCCCCGGGATTAGCATCGCTATCTCATCCCAACCTTGTTTGCCCTTCGAGAAATTCCTAGTGACAGGACTGGTTTCTCGGCATTTGAGCTACTATATGGACGTGCAGTGCGAGGACCACTGGCGGTGTTGAGAGATCTGTGGGAAGATAATAGTGCCAGTGAAGATGAACGTTCCTCTTTTCAGTATGTGATTGGGCTATAGGATAAATTGGCAGATTGTGCTGCGATAGCTGCCCAAAACGCTGACATAAGTTCCACCCGATATAGGTCCTACTTTGATTTGAAATCTCATGATCGAAGATTCAGACCTGGAGATGAAGTACTTGTACTATTGCCAGATACCAGTAACAAATTGCTGATGTCCTGGAGCGGTCCCTTCAAAGTGCTGGATAGGCGGAACAAGGTTAATTACCTGATTGATGAAAATGGAAAGCAAAAACTGTACCATGCTAACTTGCTTAAGAAGTATTACCGTAGGGCTCGTGCATCCCAGGCTCATGTAGTAGACGAAGTGACTAACCAGACTGATTTTTCAGGTTGTTCTTTGAATGTTTTGATGTGTGTATTGGACGAGGAGGCTGAATCTGAGGGTTAATTGCTCCCTATTACGCCAGATGGTAAGGTGGATCTATCCCAATCTCGTGATCAAAGCGGCCCTGAAGTGTCTCCTAGCTTGTCGGTTGATCAAAGAAAGGCTGTACTGACCATGGTAAGTGAATATGCAGATGTGTTTTCTCAGAAGTTCCTGGTTGCACCAACCTCCTTGAACATGACATAAGGGTAATAACAACAGAAAGATTGAAACCCAAGATTTACCCCATTCCCATGCACTTGCAATGCCATTTTGAGCAAGAGGTTAACCAGTTGCTAGATCAAGGCATCATTAAACTCTCGACCTCACCTCACTGCTCACCTGTAGTTATGGTAAAGAAGGCTGATGGTAGTTATAGAATGACCATCAACTATAGGAGCCTTAATGCTGTTACGGAGTTCCATGCTGAACTCATGACCACCATTGAGGAGGATTTGCATAAATTCAATGGTGCAGTTTATTTCTCGGAACTTGACTTGACTAAGGCTTATTACCAAATACCACTTTCCGATAAAGCAAAGCCATTGACTGCCTTTCCCACTCATCGTGGCTTGATGGAATTTTGCCGCTTACCTTTTGGCTTGGTTACTTCCTGTGCTACATAGGTCAGACTCGTGAGACTTGTTCTAGCTGGTTTGCCTAATGTTGCTTTCTATTTTGACAACATTTTTATATATGCTAAGACTTGGGAAGACCACATATTGGCACTCGCTTCCGTCCTAGAACGTTTAAGAAAATATAATCTAACTGTAAGACCTGGTAAATGTAGGTTTGGATTCAGTGAAATACAGTACCTTGGTTTTACTCACTGGTAAACACCTGAAACCTCAACAGCATAAAATTTCAGCACTCGTGGAAGTTCCCCCTCCAATTTCTTAGAAGACTCTACATTCTTTCCTCGGGATGGTGTCTTTCTATCAGGCATTCATACCAAGGGCGTCAGAACTCACCAGCCCTTTGTCAGATATGCTGAGGAAGAATATCCGTGAACCATTAGTGTGGACTAGTGAGATGTCTGATACTTTTCAAAAGTTGAAAGCGGCTTTGTCCAGTAAACCTATCCTTAAGCTGCCTGATGCTGATCTTCCATTTATTCTCAGGACTGACGCTTCAGACTGTGGGCTTGGAGCTGTTCTTCTCCAGTACTGTGATGACTCCCCCTATCCTGTGGCATACGCTAGTAGAAAATTGCTGGACCGAGAGAAGAAATATTCCACAATTGAGCGGGAATGTTTAGCAATAATTTTTAGTATCCACAGGTTTGAGTATAACTTGATGGGTAGAGAGTTTATCTTGGAAGTTGACCATAAACCCCTAGTCTACATGAATAAATCTAAACCTGGTAATTCACGTATCGTTCGCTGGTGTTTGAGCTTACAGCCCTTCCGATTTAGAGTCGTCCATGTTGTGGGTGCTGATAATGTTGGAGCGGACCTTTTGAGCAGATCGGGTAAATAACTTCTGGTTCCTTAGGGAATCTAGGCATGCTAGATACTTGTTAGGGGAGAAGTGTAAAGAGATAGTGTTGATATTCATTACTTAGAAATGTAAGTGTGAAGAGGAAACTAATGCTTCGAATAACGGACTTGGGGGATGGATGGCTTGTCGAAACCTCAGTGATTCGTTCGTCGCTAGCTGACTTCTGCTCTGTAGAACATGAGCGGGTTAGTCTTCTCACAAGCACCAACTAGGTTAGAGCTCCATCCGCGGTAAAGCTTTTGTGAATAATTTCTGTAAATAGTTTGTGGGTTAATTCAGTACTATGGGAAAAGTGTCTGGAATACTATATTTTAACGATGCATTTTCGTTGCTGTTTATTGTTTGGGTTTTAGGACCTTACTCCAGTCGAGACCAGACAGAGAGGCGTCCTCAGGTCTTAGTGGGAGGCTCACACCAGCGGATGTTTCTCACAGCCAACCATCAAGTCACGTTGGAACCACTTTCTCCTTGTAGACCTAGCAGTGGTCCCCTGCCCTCCCCCCCCCGTGCCATCGTCCAGGAGAGCAGGACCCTTGTTAAGACATCCCGTGTGTGTGCCCAAAGCGATGGTGTAGAGTGAGCTGGGACTGGACTCAACGGAGACTACTGTATTCCCGGAGACTGCTGTATTCTCTAATAGTCTCCCCTCCACTTATGGCAGGGTTGAAATATTTAACCTCTTCCCATGTTTTTTTTTTTTTTTTTTTTTTGTATATTTGCACATTATTCAGGACTCGGTGTTTGGTTGGTGAAGGGAAGGGTACAGGAGTTCGTGATGTATATATACGGCTGGTGTTCTATGTTCTGAGCAATATATGTGGCATGTTCAAAATGCTTTTCTGTGTCTCGTTTGAGATCCTCTGTTTCTGAAGACATCCTGACTATAAAAAGAACTTGGTATTCACACTAACCTAACCTAACCTAACATAACCTTTCCAAACTTACTCTAACCTAACCTAAGTTATCCTAACGTAACCTGCTTTTTATCCTCACTAAACTTTTATATCCCGACCTTACTTCATGATGCTCATCTCAACGTTCTTTTTCCCAATAACTCTCACATATAGTGATTTAATCTGATCTTACCGACAAGCCTATCTTCGAATATCTTAACCCTTTTTTATGCATGGAAGAAGGGACCCAAGGCCAGAAGCACGTAAGTTTGTTCCAGTCAACAACAACAAAAAAAAAAAAAAGATAACAGAGCAAAATTCAAGATCAGTTTATTACGAGATTCCTAAACACACAGTGTTTGAATGACTGGAGGTCATAGACAGTAGGAAATACAGACAGAGGAAGACACTTTGAGAGTTGACCTGTTGCATACATGAAAGACTTGGAGTATTGGTCAGCGCTTGCATTAGAGTTACACAAAAGAGGGATGCTAGATGGGTGCTACATGTCCGTCATAGTGGTGGAGGAATGCAAGCAGACAGTTCAGAGGAGCAGTGGCCATTGAAATAGCAATAGACAAGAGATAAAAATGGAACAGTAAAGTGAAGAGGCAGAGGTTAAAGGGACTCGGTAAGAGGAGGAGAGTTAATGAGACAAAAAGCCTTTGACTCAACCCTGTTGAGAAGAGCTGTATGTGGGAACCCTCCCCAGACATGAGAGTTGTACTCTAGACTGGTTAAAAAAAAAAAAAAAAAAAAAAAAAGTGTATAAAGTCAACAACTGTGCAAGAGTAAAGAGGGCACGGAGTTGGCTTAGCTCACCTCATCTCTTGGGTGCAGATCTTACAAGTGAGGTAATATGTTTGCAAGATAAATGCTGAGAGATTGAAACCCCATGTTTAAAGATGATGCAGGATTGAGTTGGATATTGTTGAAAATTAGAGGACACTCCTGTGGAAGATTTTGATGTGTTGAAAGGTGTAAGAATTGAGTTTTTGATGCACTAAAAGCAGCAGGATTACTTAGGGTGCGTCTACACGTTCAGACAGTGCTCGTCGGGCAAACATTGTTATCAGATCATGATGGGGAGCGGGAATGAGCGCCGATGACGTCGGAAGCGAGAACACCACGGACAACCAATCTTACTGCCCGTGTTGGACTGTTCGTAGTTCGGGCAATGGCAATGTGTGGCGGGCTAAGGCGTGGAGCGACAAC